>NC_069145.1:3211793-3324293 GCF_943734635.1 Anopheles cruzii | reverse complement strand
AGGACGAGCGGCGCACGGAACTGCGCCGACGGCCGACGGATTGCTTCAGTCCTTGCGTATCGTTCTGGATGCGGTTACTCTTCTCCAGCAACGGATCGTGTGTGCGGCGATCGTGCAAATTGTACCCTGAAAGTGGATCGGGCCAACGGTTAATTTTTCCGTTGTACTAAACATGTACTAAACCTGTACTAAATCTGTACTAAGCCAGTACTAAGCCCGTACTAAACCTGTACTAAACCTGTACTAAAAGGCGCTGCCTGTCTGCTTACCTTTGGACTTCGATAGAACCTTGCCATTGTTCAGTATCCCTTCATCGGTGGAGCATTGCCGACGCAGGCTGGAACCGCCGATTGGCCCGGCGGTGTCCTCTTTAGCCGCCTTTAGGTTACCAGAAATCGCGATCGGTTCCGTGTTCGTTTTGTCGAACTTCTTCTGCTGCTGTTTATGCTCCAGCAGAGCCAACCGACTGTCGGATGATGCGGTGGAGCTCTGATTTTTGTCGCCCCTCTTGCGCATCTCGTTCAGCACCGGTGTTCCCTCGAAGTACGCACGATCGTCGAGTGCCTTGAGCGAGCCAAGAACGGACGGTGGCTTTAGCAGGGACGAGTTTTCCCGCTCGAACCGCTCGAAGTCGGCCTGATCCCAGTCCTTGAAGCTGGCGCCCGAACCCATCGTGCCGCTCGGTGAGTCCTGCGGTGTGGCCGCCGTCGTGGTAATGATCGGAGGTTCCTGCACCTGAATGTTGTAGAGCTTCAGGGAGTCGGTTTTCCGCTGTGCCAGGAGGAAGTAGGTTCAATCAGTGCATCAAACCCCGTTAACCTTCCCCAATTTGTGGGTTTACCTTCCGGCTGGACTGGGGCTCCGGCTTGGACACATCCTTTTCGCGCCTGTTCTTCTGGGCCACGTTTTTCGTTTCCTCGTAGTTCGGTTGCAGCAACCGCTGTTTCTGGATGTTGCACTTGATCGAGTCGAGGTTGCGCGCCTTGCTCAGCTCCTCGACGCTGTACCACTTGCCACCGCGCGACCCATTGTAGCTGTCGGTGGTGGACGATCCGGAGAAGCTGCGCTGATCCTCGAACACCTCCATGCTTTGCTCCTGCGCCAGGGCTTCCGCATTGAGCTTCGCCTTCACGAGCTCCCGCTGCTCGCGTTCGCGCCTCTCGTTACGCTATTACGGAAGAGCGGACCACAGTAGTACCGCAGGCTACGCGGGACAAACGGGGGCTACGACGACTCGAAGAACTTACCTCCGAGCTGAAACCCTCGACCAGGATGGCAACGAGCAGATTGAACAGGACGTAGTTGCCGAACGTCATCAGCGTGACAAAGTAGAGAGCGGCCCAATGGCTCGTCTTTTCCATGCCATTAAACAGGACCACGTTCCAGTCCTCCTGCGTGAGAATCTGGGTTGTTGGGGGTGGGGGGAGAACGGACGGAAGAACGGACAGGTGAAATAGGGTGCGCCTCGACTGCCGCGGCCTACTGCGGTACATCGCCCTATCGCTTTCTGAGTAGGTAGTAGTGAGGCACGACACAACATAAAACGGTGGGTTTTTGTCTTTTTGGAGAAGAAATGTTCCGTTCAGAACGAAGTTCACATTGAGATTGAGTACAACAACAAGAACAACAACAACAACAACAACAAGAATAAAAGAGAGTCAAAACTACGACCGGAAGGAACGAACGGATAGGTTGTGGAAGTAAACACAACGATTGCATTCCAAGGGCTACTGAGTTTTGCTACGAACATGCAGCAAACAAAATGGCGACGGGCGATTCTTGCAAAGAAAACGTTGGATTCGAAATTTGACTAATCTACAAGCTGACGGATAACGGGCATGGGCATAGTGTGCAGAGGAACTCGCGCGAGAACAAGAGGGATTCGAAACAATATAGACAATACACAATCATTCAAGGTAGCGTGCACAGGAGCAAACGAACGAATGGCGGGCCTTTGTTAAAAGTCTACTCAACAAAAACGAAAACACCGAGATAGTTGTACAAGAGTAAGGGCAACCGAAAGGAGTTGAGGTGCAACAATCCGTGGCCCATCGTTGGGGTCCTGAAAATCCAAACAAAAGCGCAACAGGCTTCTGGCCTCTCCGGAAACAGGCGGCAATCCGTGGTGGGTGGTGGTGGTGGTGGTAATCGATCGTGCTGGTCAGCTGGCGCCCAAGACGAAAAAGCCGAAAGACGAAAAGCGTTCTACTAAAAATACCGGCGCTACAAAACATGCCAATATGCAACGACGTGTGTGTGTCTGTGCGCAAAGGTGTAACGGAAGTTGAAGACGAAGAAACGAAGTGTCAAGCGATCAATGTGAATTTGGCACAACTCAAAACACACACAATTTAAGGCGCCAAACGTATCTCAAATGATAGCATTAAATACACGTATATATGAAGAGTACAAACAATAGGGCGCCAATCGCCAATAAACACTTCCAATCAGGTTCTTTCCGTTGCCAGTTGCTTTGGGCATCTCGAATGGGGGGCTCAGCCCCAAGGTCACAATAGAAACAATAGAGTAGAATCGCAAAATTTGCACACAACCACACAGACAGACAGACAGACAGACACGGGGAGAGCCCGTGGCTGGAAGAAGTTGTGTTGTCCTGTCGCGCCGCCGGGCGCCACAACACACTTCTTTCACACATACGCAAAACGCACACATACATAAACAAAGAGGAGCACACTCCAGAGAGAGAGAGACAGAGAGAGAAGTGAGTGAGCTGAGCTGGTATAACGAACTGTAACACATACAGCACACACACACACGCAAAACGCAACGAGAGAAACGGCGAAACGGAATGGTGTGCGGTCACTTACTTGGAAGACGGTCACAGTGGCCCAGAGGATATTGTTGAAGTGTTTTCTGTCACATTCACATTGCGGATGCTTGGAGACAATTTCTGGACAAGTACATTCCCTTTCTCTCCCGCTCTCTTCGACAAACTTACAGAACTTACCTCCAAAAAGGTACATGCCAAGAATGCTATAAATTGTGGGTATTGTATAATTGTATATGTTTTAGAACGATGCAAGAACCAATCTTATCTAAAAGCATTCGCGTATATATGTTTTGGAGTACGAATCGGATCCCGGAAACGACCGCCGCCGTCCCGTGGCGCCGTCCCGTGCCACCGCCACAGGACTATAGACTGATGAATTGGAACCGCGGGTCGTAAACAAATCATGCCGGAAACGTGCCTGGTATTAGGCGTACACTAGGGTGTTAAGTCTTTTTGTCGCGTCTGGGACTTTGGCAACGCCGAATGCGTCGTTTGAATACCGGAAACTAGTGTACACCTAATGCTGATGCAGTCTACGGAATGTTGCCACAATACGGCTGACGGTGGTGACGGGGCGCCGAAGACGGCGGCCGTTGCGCGTGATGTATTTTGTTGTATTGTTTTAAGAAGGTTTTTTGGGTTTGTTTCTGTATTTTGGCCCCCGGTTTTCGGTTCCATCCTGTGTCCGTGCGCGCTAGCAGTACATCCGGTGTCCAACTGTCAAAAGCGGCTCACAACAAAGTGTGCCTCGGTTCCCGGGTCCGGACCGGATGTGGATGCGCTGCCGACCTGGCACACACACACACGGGATGGAAGTGGCCAGTGTGTCTGTGTGCGTGTTTGTGTGTGTGGCCTCCAATGGGGGGCAGTACAATACAAGCCGTGCTGCTCTGGGCAGCACTGTGGATGCGGCTCAAGAGTTTGGTTTTCCTCTTTAATGGTTCTAATGTTTCTATTTATGGTTTTTGGGTGGTTGGGCAGTTTGTTTGTTTAATTGCTTTCTATTTGCGTATTTAGCCTGCGTATTGGAGTTATTGCTACTGATTTGTGTATTAATTGGTGTATTAATTGGAAGGTTTCAACGTTTCTTGTTTTCTTCTGATTCGAATTGTTCTCTTCTGCTGAGAGTGTTTGCGTTTTGTTTGCGTTTTGTTTGACGTTTGTTTTGACTACTTTTCCTACGGAACAGAGGGGTGCTATTGAATTTCCATTGTTGCGCGTTGTTTTTCTGCGTTTTGGGTTTTAATTTGTGTCCTCTCTCTCCAATCGAATGGGTACGGTTTTATTCCGGCTACCGGTCATATGTATTGGGTTTTAGTTTTGTATCGCGTACTGTGGCCCTAGCCTAATTTTGCCTACGCAACAACAGTGACACAATGAGGGTGGTGATTAGTGTTGCTTGCGCGCGTAAACGGAACAAACGAAACGAAATAGTCAACACACGTGTACGGCGGCACGCGCTAACACGCTACATGTAAGAATGGCGGGCGGGCTTTAAAATGCTGGGGGTACTGCTTGGGGTTATGCTTGTGGGTGAGCTGATGGGCGTTTGTTGTTTGCTGACATAGCCAAATCGAAGCTTTCCGCTGATAACGGAGATTATATGGAGTGCCAAAAACAAACGGGAAGAAGATAAATAGAAAGAAGATGAAAAGTGGGTGTAAAGAAGGCGAAAGACGTAACGCAATTCATGCAACAGAGAGAAAGAGAGAGAAGAGAGAGAAATGGGCAAGAACCAATCTGTGACCACCGGAAGGTGGGTTTTGTGTTGTGAAGCCGGTAACTGGTTTGGCAAGTTAGTGTTTTAATGGCGGACACGTGGCGTGCGTGAGTGTACTCTGTCGACGCGACTCTGACGGCTTAATAAAACATCAACACACATGCGCTGCCGATCGCGACAAACTGTTTTGATCTATACAAAGTGTGATCGTACTCGATCGCTCAACACGCTTATCATACAGGCGGCAGTTAGCGGAAGGAGCTTAGTAGTAATCGAGCGAGTATCGAGCAGTGTTGCGTGTGGTGGTGTTTGGTAGTAGATTACAGTGGTGCTGGATGGTGGATGTGTTGGACGTTCTGCTCCACCCCCTTCTCGGTACTGGGACCCCAAATGTCAAATGTCGCAAACGAAACGTTCAATTATGAAAACGAGTAGTCGAGCAAAATTGGCGAGCGAATTGCGTGCGGAATTAGGTTTAGGAAGAAAAAAGAAAAGTTGAACACGATTGCGCAACAACACGTGGCTGTGGCCTCGAACTTACCTCTTTCGGCTTTGTCGTAGTTGGGAAGGAAAGGATTGGCAACACAGAGAGCGAACAGAGAGCGAACTCTCGGTGTCGGATTCGGACATGGTCACGCTCCGGCATACACGGCAGAGTGTACTAAACTAGTGAGTTTAGTACACAACACCGAGACGGCAGGTATACTATACAAAATTCACAAACATAATACAAACACACAGACTCGGCGAGCCGCGCGCGCACTGGACGGGGTGATCACGATGCAACGAACCCACAGAGAGAGAAAGAGTTGACAGAGACAGACAGAGCGAGAGAGTGGTGTCTCACAAACCGGCATTCGCGTAAAAAGTGGTTAATCACAGGCGAACATCACACATCACAGGGTGGGCCAACCGCCAACAGGATCGGGGATCTCGGGGATCGGGAAGCGAAGGCCGCGCAGGACAGTAACAGGACTAGCCGAACTCTGCGGTGTGCAGATGTGGGGTTTTGTACAGATGGGGACAGGATGTTAGAAAGCGTGGGAAAGTGGGTAATAGTTTTGAAGGGGGGTTACAAAAACAAAACCCAACCGGCCAGAGACTGTGGGGATTGCACCGGGAGCTAGCGAAATGAATAGTGTAACAAAACGGATAAAGTGCAACAAGTACAGAAACGGAACACAAAAACCAGACGGGAGCAACTCGTTCCAGCAACAAATGCACAAAAAAACAGTCGAAGCGAGCGATAGAGCGAGCGAGTTTGGTTTTTAGAACGGATTACTCATACGCAAACGGGGTAAGAAACGGAACCGGGGAAACGGGGGTTTGTTACAATCGGTTGCTGTTGGTTTTGGGGGGTAGTGTAAATACCTGAAACACCGTCACCAGGGCCCACAGGAGGCTGTCAAAATTTTTTCTATCACACTCCACCTCGCCACCGGCCGCCTCGTTTTTTTCGCAGAACTTGCAGCCAAATAGGTTCATTCCAAGTATACTTATAGAAGGAGGAAACGACACGGGATTGGATTGGACGAGTGAGTTGAGATTATTCTTCTGCACTTCTTCTTGATTGCTGGGGGGGATTTACTTATTCGGTACGACTTGATGGGTGGAAGTACACACATACACACACACACACAGGAAGGGCGAGAGAGAGAGAAATAGTGCAGTGCGCTGTCACTCGGTCGTCCTGGTCGTCCTGGTCGTCCTGGTCGTCCTGGTCGTTAGTCTCTCGCGGGCTATACTTTAAGGCGCGCAAAAGGCATGAGCGGAGAATGGGAGAATAACACATGGGCTGGAAAGTCCCGAACCTAACACGTAAATTGCGCAATCATCGCTTCATTCATCGCTTTCATTCAGTCAGTACTAGCCTTCAAAAGAAAGCTGTTGAAATATCATGGTATTCTAATCATAAGTTTGCGAGTTGTGCTGTCTTAAGAGTGACACTACTTTTGTTATTTTCAAAACAATGGATCAAAAACTGTTTCGTGTTTTCGTTTTACAGTGCTTCTTGATGGGAAAAACTACCGTTCAAGAGAAGCAATGGCTTGAAAAGTGTTATGAGGACTCCGGTTCATCAGAACCAACAATAATGCGTTGGTTTGCTGACTTCAAACGTGACCAAAAAGAAGAACGTGTTGATGATTCTAAGGAGTGTTTGGCCATGATTAAAAGGTTAACAAACCGGATATTTTGAGTAGATATGAAGCAACGGATGAAACCATTACTTCATTTCGGAATCGAAACGATCGTCATCTGAGTGCAAGGAGTGCAACTGGTGAACGTCGTCCAAAGTGTCCGAAAGATTAACAATCTACTGGATAGGTTATGGTCTCACTATGTTGGGATCTGGATGGTGTGATATTCATTGACTGTCTTGAGAAGGGAAATATAATCAACAGTGAATATAGACATGTTAGACCGCTGCTTGAAAGACTGTGTGGCTCTTGATGGAGATTACGTTGATGAGTTAAGCCAATTTTGAACAAAAAAAACGCGTTATCTTTCTTAGGCTCGGGACTTTTCACCCCATGTGTTATATGCATCTCGCCGCCACTCGGTAGTCCCGCGGCCCGCAAATCGGAGTAAGCAGCGGCAGCAGTAGCAGCTCACATTCGCGATGTTCCCGGCGATGGGGCTCTCTGTACAGATCGCAAAAGCGCTCCCCTCGCCGCTCGATCTCGCCAGGTGCCGAAGGGTGTTACACGCCAGCAGTGCGCCAATCTCGGGTTTGGGGAAGTTAGATAGGTGAAGGGTGAAGAGTGAAGTGAACCAGGAGGTGGTACAGAGAGTGGTACAGAGAAACAGAAACGATCACGCGCGGATCACGCCGTTCTGGGCTAAGCTTGTTTCCCTTTTTTGGCCGACAAAGAGGTCTACAGATTAGCAAGAGTCCCTCGAACGGTCCGGGAGGTCCGCGTCCCGACGTATGACATTCCTTCCTTGATTAATAACCAATGTAATACTGAGAGAGAGCGATACTGAGTGCAGCATTTAGTGGCCCTCTTGGCCCTAGCGCTTTGCGGTTTAATCGACTTTCGCGACTCTCGCGAAACCCGGGTCTAATTAGGGTACGGGCCCGGGTCGGACAGTTTACGTTAGGTTAGGGTTAGCTTCCGTTTGCGAGCTTCGAGCTCCGTCCCTGCACCTTCGCCTACGGAACTCCCCGGCCACCGGCCACCTACCTGAATATGAAAATGAAGAGTATGAGCAGGCTGAAAAAGATGGCCACGTTGTCCATCGTGCGCAGCATCACGAACAGCTGGCGCCGCAGGTTGGGCATGAAGCGGACGAGCTTCAGGATGCGCAGCAGCCGGAACGTCCGCAGGACGCTCAGCCCCGAGCTGCCCTGACCATCACCAAGGTACGACTGGCCCAGTTCGACAACACTGCGGAAAAGAGAAGAACACCAGTCACGGGTACGGTCACGGTGAGGTGGAGCGTTGCATACCTCAAAATGACGATCACTCCGTCGAACACGTTGAACCCGTTGGCAACGTACCGGAACGGGCCCTCGGCGATCACCTTGAGCACCATTTCGACGGCGAAGATGGCCGAGAAAGCAATGTTGCTCGTCTCCACGATCGCCGTCAGCTCGGCCGGCTGGTCGTGGTACTCGATCCCCATCGACAGCGTGTTGATGAGGATCGCCAGCAGGATGCCCTATAAACATAAACAAAACATACCATAAATCATCAAACATACCGTAAATCGACAAAATAACACAATTCGGAAGGAGATTTACCTGCTGGAAGTACTTGTGGTCGACCAGCTTCTTCACGACGTACCGCGACAGGTGACAGCAGCGCCGGAAGCAGCGCCACCCCGCGACCAGCACGCGGACGGCGCGCGATCGCTTCGGTGGCTTCTCCTCGGCCGCGCCCTGGTGCTGGTAGTACTCGTAGCAACAGGCAAACTCTTCCATGTTGATATTGTTAATGCCGCCACCGCCGCCCGGTGCCAGCGTCTCGAACCCGGACCGGGGTGAACCCGGTTCGTTACTCGATTTACCACTTTGTAACCGCTCGATCTCCGGCACGGACAGGCGGCTTGCGGTGCCCGGTCCGGTGCCCGGCGAGTTGGCCGGCCGATACCGATGGTTCGAGGCCGGTTCGGCCGCCTTCGAGCGCTTCAGTGACGTGTAGAACGACTCGAGCGTGCCGTGGCCGGTCGGTAGGGCGGCCGAGAAGGCGACCGAGAAGGCCAGCAACTCCTGGCAGGTCATTGCATCGGTCAGGCAGAGGTCCGAGTACTCGGTCAACACCGTGTTCACGGTCTGCAGCGAATGGGGCAGGTTAACCTACAACGAGCAAGACCAAAAGCGTATAGCGTACCGTACAGGATCCTCTTCCGGGTCTTACCGAGTCGTCTTACCTGCCAGATACTTCCGTCACCGGCTTGGGTCATTTTCTCCAAACAGTACACATTCTTATCTTGCGCTGGTTCTGTAATGGTTGGAGGTGTATGAAGCACTACATATTCGTTAAACATAACGGACGATCTTCGTCTACCTGCTGCTGACGGGGGGCTTAGCAAGCTTGGCATACAGTGATCCTGTCGGGCGAGCAGGAAAAACAGAGAGAGACAGAGAGAGAGAGATTAATTTTGAGACCATGACCATCAGCCCGGGAGCTGTCGGCTCACTAACTTGTCCGTTCGATTGATCTTCGTTGTTTATCTTCAGTAGCAACACCTTCTGGCGGTCCTCGGTGTTCAGCAGGCTCGTCGAGTTGTTGAGGGCATTATTTTTGATGTTCTCCAGCGACACGATCTCGGACACCTCCGGCGAGGACACCTGATTCTCGACACCGCAACTGACCGGCCCGCCGCCATCACCGTTCGGTGCCGCGAGCCCGGACCTGTTGATCGACAGGCTCGACTGGAGCAGATGATCGACCGGCTTGAGCGACTGCGGGCAGGCTTTGTTGGTGGTCGACGCGGCGTTCGACAGCAGCAGGGCACCCATCCGGGGGCACTTGGGGTGGTGCGCCTTGATTTTGTTCGGCGACAGGGTGATCGTCTCCGGTGTGCACGGTATGAGGCCCTCCTTTCGGTTCTGCATGTGGTACCTGTGGCGGAAAAAGGGAGGGCTATGTGTAGGCTCGTTTCGAACGTAGAGCTGTTTCCGGAGGTTCTACGGTCTACGCAGTGTGCACAGTGTGTCAGAGAGTGGGCTACTAGAAGAGGAAGAGAAGCTTCACAACAGCAGTGGGCTGGTGGTCAAGAAAGATCGGTAAGGATCCGAAAGGGTCGGTGCCCGGCAAGACTCAGAAGTGTGTGCTTAATTAGTCGTAAAACAGCAGCTCATTCATACTTATACAATCGTAACTTCTTAATGATGCGCCGCTTGAGCCGACGGTACAGGTGGCCGATGTACTTGACGATCTCCGCGTAGCACGTGGTCGGCTCCGAGTTGTTCGTGCTGGAGGCGAGCGTCGAGGACGAGGTGAAGCGGGCCCGTTCCTGCCGCATGCGCTCCATCTCGCGCTTCTTCGTCTCGGAAAACTGCGTGGCAATTACGACCAGGCACAGGTTGATCATGAAGAACGATCCGATCTGTAGCGAGGAAGACGGGATCATCGCACGATTGAGAGCCAGGATCTTGGGGCGCCCGGGGGTGGTTGATGGCTTACCACGATCAGCAGCACGAAGTAGATCCAATCCCAGAAGCTGTGCGCATCCTGCACGTAGTACATAATGTCCGTCCAGCCCTCCAGTGAGATGACGAGAAAAATGGCCACCCAGGCGAGGCCGATGTTGTCGAACGAGATGGTCCCCTGGAACGGATTGTTGCCCAGCTGGGTGCAGTTGGTGTAGTACTGGTTCCAGTTGACGCAGGACGTCGCCGTTGGTTCGTTGTCCGAGTACGGCAGCGCACTTTCTGTTGGGGGGTTAAACGAGGATTAAAAGTTCCACGTGGGTCAAGCTTGCTTGGTTCTTCAGCGCGGACAGGGGGGCGCGTCTTATTACCATTGCAGACGAGTGGTCCGATTCGGTACGGGGGCAGGTGCTGGCACAGGTGCATTCCGGAGTCCTCGGGCTTCGAGCAGATGTAATCTTGCTCCTTGGAAAACTCATAGTAAAACGAGACACTGCGGGAGACAGCGAGCGCGCGTGCATTGCATTGTGGGGCGTTGTGCGGTGTGCGGCCGCCCCAAAAACCAAAACGGAGAGAACGGCGGGAAAGAACGAGGGGGGAAAAACACACAGAGGCACGTATTAATAGCGGGGCCATGATCACCGCGGTACGGCTTCGGGTTTCGGAAAGTGAAGGAACATGTACATGTTTCGTTATGATAGATTCGGCTACTCCAACGGCTAATCGGACTAATCTAGTGGCCAGAGTACGTACGGCACTCACACACACACACACACACGCACACAGATACACCGAGAAAAGGACACAAGTACAGAGAGACTACGAACATACAGGAACTCTAGTTTCACTAGGCGACTCTAATACAATGTACAATCTAGAGAAGGAGGGCGCGAATTAATACAGGAGCGCGCACTAGAGAGCAACAACTATTCACTATCCAGAGACAACTAGTCTAGGAAGGCTAGGCGTGAAGCACACATCCAGAGGCACAGCGAGGGCACGGCGAACAGACACTTGGCAGGGCAGTCCTTCGCAATCGCGGACACCCTTGAGGTCAGTGCGGCGCGTGGCGTTCTATTCTATGTACAGTGAAAGGAAGCGCTGGAACCAATAGTCTAGCATCCGTCACAGAGAAACCGTCCGGACGTGGAGATCCCAACTCGCAGGGCGCGGCGATCCAAGGAGCCGATGGAGAGTACACACGATAAGCCATTACACAATTTACACGGTGGGCTCATCGGACCCGTTTTGGGTTGGGTCCGACATTGGTCCGACCGTGTGCGACACGTGGCCACACTGGAGTCGAGTAACAGCCGAAAATACCTATTTTTAAATCGGATGCACAAAAAGCACAAACAAATCCAGCGGCATTCCAGGTGGAAAAGTCAGTCCCGAGGGCAGGGCAGAGAGCAAGAGAGAGAGGGAGCGAGAGCATTGAGATCGTTTGTGGTGGATCGTCTTTAAATGTTTGCGGCAGTGTTTTTTGCGTTTCGGTGATGCGCATTTGGTTAGACACCCTCTTGACGGGTCGGGCTAGACGGGGTTACTGTGCGGGGTGGTAGAGATCACGGGGGGAATGCGGTTCTGTTAATGTTGGTGCTTTGTTGACCGAATTGTTTGTTTGATTGCCGATCTCTGAGGTGTGTATCTCCGGAAAACATTCGCCCGGGACGGCGATGGACAAGTTCTTTGGAAAGAGGGCGATCTTCTGTGACTTTTTGGTGGATAGAGTTCGGACAAAGACAGACAGAGAGAGACAGAGAGAGAGAGAGAGCTGTGGATGCATGAGTTTGTTGGCAGAAGAGTCTTAGAATTTAAAGGTTAGATAGACATAAAGGTAATCAACCGATGACGGGAACGGAAGGAACGAAAGCTGCGAAAGAACTAAACCAACAAACGGAACGGAACTACTATACTGTCTATGGTGCCACCCGCCCGGGTCGGCGGGGGGCTGCGGGTGGGTGGGCCGGTGTCAGTGACCGAGTAAATGAGAGAGTGTACGTATATAGAACGGAAAATGGAGAAAACCGATGGAGGTTACGCAACCGAATGAAAAAAAAGGATGACAGAGTGACAGACACAGAGGGATATCTTATAGTAGCTAAAACAAATGAATGACAATGGGCATTCAATTGGACAAAAATGTGGTCATTCTTACGAATTCAAGCGTACGCGAACTCTGTACTCGTCTGGAAGGGGCCTGTAATGAAGTGTGTTAGTTTGATTATTTACAGCTCTGGTGGCGTGTGGCGGTAACGATCGTGGTGGCAGTGGTGGTTGGTGGTGGTGGTGGTGGTGATGCGTGCGGTGCGACAGTGAAGGGACGTTTGGGGGGACATTGGGCGCATGTCCTGCAGATCCCCAGAATAGTGTGGCCCCTTCTGTGACTGTGTGTTCGGTGGTTATCGGCGAGTATTATCTGTATCATGTGTTGCGGGCGTGTTACTAGGAGCGACTCAGCGAGCAGGGGAGCGGGTCAGCGAGTGCATGAAACACAAGGGGTGGTACACAAGAAAACTGGCTGGAGGGCACTACAACGCAACAAAGTGACAGTGAGGGCCGGACGGCAACTAAAAATAGGTATTTTCGTACAACCGAAAACCGATAGGCCAGGCAACGGCAACGCATTAGTGTACTAAGTCGAGGTCTAAAGGAAACGAAGGAACGGAGCGGAGAGTCCGGAGCATTGGCGGGCCCAGAAGCTACACTAAACCGGTGGTCGTTAATCCGAAATCCTGGCGGCAGCGTACTTCCGGCTTTACTAATAAAAATTTTAGAGCGAGGCCGGTATTTGGCATTAGTTCGGTTAGGAGAAGCAGCACATCTAGGACGTAGGCGCTGCTGAGGGGTGGAAAGTAGAAAAACAACGGAATGTAGGGGAACACAATAGAGCGGCGCGCTTCGAAAATGCAAAACACAAAGTGCTAAATATGGTGGCCATTACTCAGTTTTTATCTTTTTCTGGTTAACTAGTAGCCGGTAGTAAATGTTACGAGGAGACGATGCGCTAAAAAAAACAAACAAACAAAACAAGAAAATGTATAAAGTATATACAGAACGAGTGCGCCGGTGCCTAGAGCTTCGCCGTTTCGCTTCTCGGGACTTCTACAACTCCACGGGTCCACAGTCGGGTTCTTTCTACGCGTAGGTAACTATTTAACCGAGCAAACAGGGGACGTTTCGGGGCACGTCCAAACGGGGCTACTAAGATCGGGCGGGGGTCCAATACCGAGCAAAAACGGACTGGACTGAAATCTGTACAAAATGGCGCGTAAACGTGGTCGGTTGTTGTTGTACTGGAACACGAGGCGTTCCGTGAATGGGGAAAGACTTGAAGGAACTAGAGTAATAAGTCGCTAACTACAAGAACGTCGCTAGCCGTAAGAAAACGAGGGTTCGAAAAACGAGTAAAAGAGGGAAAAGACAGACAGAGACAGGAAGAGAGAGAGAAAGAGAGTAGCACATTCACCGGGTGGGCACCGGGCGGCACGTGGGGCCAACTTACAGGTAGGACGGAGGCGACACCGCATCCGGGAGCTTGATGACGCACCGCTGGCGCAGGATGCCCTCCCAGAGCTGGACACCGACGATGCCGAAAATGAAGAACACGAAGAAGCACAGCAGCAGAACGTTGCCGAGCATGGGCAGGGTGTCGAGGAGCAGCATCACCAGGATTCGCATGCCTGCACAGTTTAGGCACAGAAGGGCACAAATGAACACCAGGGGGAGTTAAACTACTTCCGGCACCACGCGGGCACACCTACTTGGGATGCGATTGATGGCGCGCAGTGGCCGCAGGACGCGGATCGTCCGGATGGCGGTGAGGTTGAGATTTTCCACCTGCAGGCAGTACTCGAGGGCACCGGCGAGCACGATGAAAAAGTCCAACCGGTTCCACGAGTCGGCCAGATAGGTGCCCTTGCCCCAGCCGCCCATCGCCACGATTTTGATGGTCATCTCGAGCGAGAAGAACGCAAAAATGATGTCGTCGAAGATCTGCAAAGTGGCAATTTGGGGTGAGTGTCGGCCGGACACCCGGGCACACACGTACCTGTAGGATTTTGCAGCGATTGGTCACGCAGGCATCGTCCACGCACGGCTGGTACATGCCGAGCGTGACGCAGTTCAGCAGGATCACAATCATCGAGATGCGCTCGAACCACGTGCACAGGCGCCGAAGATGCTAATGGTTAAGGAAATTACCCAATCGACGGAAGGTGGCGATAAACATGTAAACGAGATGCAATAAAGGGGGCAATCCCCTCTGCAGGGCCTCTGCAGTCGTTTAGGGTGCGCAAAAAACATACAAAAAAAAATGGAAAGCGAAATTGGGAATTCGAAAAGGATATGGATTGGTGATCAGCTGCAGACACCAGATGCGGGGCTTCGTGTCCTGGGCGAGGTACTTGAGCGAGTACTCGGTGAAGCCCGGGTACGGCAGGTTGGGCTCGTCGTACGACGAGGACGACGTGTCCCCATCGCTGCAGCTGCTGCCCGACGTGTCGCCCGATGTCGTGGCGTCACTCGACGAGGTCCCAACACGTCGGCCGCCGCCGCCGCCGGCGGACACCGGCCCTTTTGCCGTGCCCTTGACCGCCGGCGGCTTGCCCGGGCCGTGGCGCTGTGGCTGTGGTGGTGGCCGCGAAGGCTTCTCGTTCCGCAGATTCAGCGACTCAATCACTCCACCGTAGTTGTGCTTGTCCGCGAGCTGCTGCTGCTGCTGTGAGGACGGAAGGTCCTTCGTAGCGCTTTTCATGGCTGAGAGTGAGACGGCACGACAGCAGGGTGGGGTGGGGCGCTATGCGTTGTTGGACTGCGATGATTTCATGAAGCTTGCTGCGATGATGATGATGATGACGAGCAAAACAGCTACGAGCCGTCGATACACGGAAAATCGAATCTCCTCCGACGACGACGATTCGAAGCGATTCTATTTATTTTCACCTACACCATTCACACTGCGGCCATTACCGCCACCCTTGACTCGACCACCACGGACACACACATACGGCCGGGTTTTGAAATTAAACAGCGTTTTGCCTTTGGGCGCGCCTCACTGCATCGCTATCATCTCAATTACACCCAGATGTGGCGGGTTTTCCACCGTCGTCGCTTCTCCGCTCCTCGCTCAATCGATACACCGTAGTGGGGCAAACAAGAGAAAACCAATATGGCCCCCTTTCCGAGCGGGGGAATCACTATCACTCAAGCGCGCAGTAGAGCCGCGGCCACGGAACAGAAGCACATTCCACAACTTCACCACCAATTGTCCACCCGTTTGTGGGGCACCGTTTTTCCACCAACCAAACTCTTACAGTGGCCTCCTCCCCGGTGGCGCCCACAGTGAAAATCTGCTCACCACCAGTGTGCCCGCGTATGTGTGTGTGTGTGTGTGTGTCGCTGGCAGAGGAGCACGGGTTTTCCGTCCGCTCAAGTCAACCACCAGGAAAACTGTGAAAATGCTCTGCTGCTGGCGCTGGGTCTTGTGCGTTCTACGAACCGAGAGAATCGGATCGGTGTCCGAAAATATCCGAAAGTCGGCCAAGTGGCCGGGCATGCGCCCTGGGTGGCGGGAAATATTGTAAACAAACGAACGAAGTGCAACAGATGAAAATGCTACAGGGTGGTTCCGGCACGCTCGCCGAACGCACGTGGTTTCCACAACCCGGTGGATGCGGCTGTGTTGGTGACAGATCCGGCGCCCGTGTCTGACCGGCCACCGGCACACTGTGAAGTGTTTCGGTCGCTAATTTCGCTTCCCGTCGCTTGTTTTCCACTTTATTTGCTGCTTTATGTTGTATGTTCTGCGAATCAATTCTCCAATCTGTCGCGACTCTGTGTTGTCCGATTTTTGAGCGGTGACCGCATCATTAACTCGATTCCATCAACCTGCATAAAAGGGCGCACGCAGTGTCTCGTCGGAATCAACGACCCGGCGGGGCCTAGAAATCTACTGTCTCGATCGGGAGGTGCTGCGGGTGAAGAAGTATCTCGCGGACCGGATGGCAGACTACGTCTACAACAGATACTGGTATGCACCGGAAGCTGAGTACGTGCGCAAGTGCATCATTGAATCGCGGTCCGCAAGTGGTAGAACAATGTAATGATTTGTCCCATTTGGGTCCATTCTCAGTGATGGTCATATCGCGCGAGTCGATCAATTCGGTCTACAATCAGGAGCTGGCGTCGATGGAAGTCCACGGTAACTTTACGCCCTACTCGGCCACCGGATTTATAGAGGTAAGACCCGTTTTCACAAAAGGAGCAATTGCCGGATTGTTTCCCGTTTCCATATGTTACAGATCAATGCGCTGCGACTAAAGGAACACCACCGTGTGTTTGGGACGGCCAATATGACGAAGCATTTTTCGCGCACCGATTCGGACATGAAGCTGATCTAAGGAAAACCAAATCTATGAACAAAGAGTGAATCCAGACATTTATTTTGAAAAAAACTACCTGAACACGCAAACTGAAAAAAAAAACAAACTGAACACCTCGACTTTTTAATTCTTTAATGTGTATCCAATGGTTTTTGGATCGTCGAAATCTTATAGCAAATAGAGAAACTTCCTGTTGTGTTTAAGATACAAAGGTTAGAGTTTTAAGATTCCTAAATAATTTGAGTTAATTTGTTGCATTTCCAAATCGCATGTTTGTTAAATTTTTAAAGTTCCTTCTCAAATAAGCCTCTGAAGAGCCCTTGCAGCAAAAGCTGGTGAGAAAACCAGAGAACCCAGAGAACCCAAAGAACCCAGAGAACCCAAAGAACCCAAAGAACCCAATATATGGGAACGCCCATTTTTGCTATTGGTCGAATACTAATTACCAATACATATACAAATACGCATACGATTTTATACGAGTTCATTTTTTTGGACACAGTTCATTTTTACGGACAAAATTCATTTTTACGGACAAAATACAAAATTCATTCCATCGTTGATTTTTGGAGAGGTTTTGAATTAAAAAAAAGCCTAATTTCAAAAAAGCCAAACCAAACCAAATTTAAATGACACCAAATTTTCAACTTTTAATTTCCAGCACACCAAAACAAATATTCAACGTCTCAAAAAGGCCATTACTCACTGTAAGTAGTAGTTGCAGCGGAATTTTGTTGAAAACAAGACCAGATGTAATATATATTTTTAGAATTTTTATTTGAGTATTGAGATTTTATCTTATTGATTATCACTACTTATTATTACTTAGTGTTCTATTGCTGATCAGATGACGAAATTTCATTTGGTAACGTATCGTACATAGGTGTATATGCAGTCATTGGTCCTACCGGGATCTCCACCAATTTGCACAGAATATCCTCCAAGGGGTACTGTGTTGGCGAGTCCAGGGTGCTCTTGTTGTCCAAAGACTTGAACACATTCAACTCCTTGGGTAGGTTCGCCTCATTTCTTATCTGGTATAGCTCCGATTGGGAGACTAGGGGAACCGCTGTTATCAAAAAGGGGTGCGAACCGGAGGCGGATACGAACTTAACCACGCGTGGGGAATCATCGGGGTGTTTGGATTTAACAAGAAACCAACAGTCAGAAGGACTCTCGTTTCTTAATGTGAATCCTTCACGCAGTGTCAGGTGCCTGGTTGGTTGGGTTTTGGTATGCCAACAACGGGATAAACAGTCGGATTTCCCGATTGAAATACCGCTTCCCGAAGAAGCAATGTTGTGCCAACTTGGTGAGGGATTTTTTTCGGTGCTTCTTTATGTCTACGATGTGTCGCAAAGGATCTATCATGCTGTCGTACAATCTGGAGGATTTTCTTTTTAACGAACCAAATCTTAACACCTCATCCATTACATGTGTTAGGTTGTGGAAATTGTAAGTAATCTTTTGGAATTTGGCATTGTAGAGTTTTAAAAACTTATGGAAAAATGTATCCGCAGACGCCCAAAAGGGACGGAAATAGTTCGAGCTTAATAGGGACATACCCCAATACAACTGCATATACATTTCAAAAAGCTCCGGCTGCATTGTATCTTTGAATATACTCAAAGATTGCCTAAATAGTGACGGTTTTTAGCATATTCAACAACGTCTTTCGTTAACGGTGCGAAGATCTTGGATAGCCATGAATGCGGAAGGTACCGGGACCAATCGTTGGTGCTCCCCCTCGCCAACGATTTCCTCACAATGGTGGCCGATGTAGTAAAGCCGTCGGAAAGCTTCGTCCGATCTTGGTGTACCTCTTGTATAGGGGTACACCATCGACGTTCCCTGCTTCGATCCGAGGGCTTCACACTTGGGACATGCCGACTGTGAGAGTTGTTGTACTTCTGTAAAAACAAAACCTCATTAGGATAAATCTGGCAATGGTTATGGTTGTCCTGGTAATTTTTACCTTTAATAAGACACAGTGCTTGTGCTTGGTAGTCACTGTTGAAACTTTTGATCCTCACGATGGCCCCGTTGATAGAAAAGTTTTGGGCATACAAGGAGTTAATCTCTTCCACGAAAGGACGCAGGAAGTCGCGCATCCTTTCGGGTCGCTTCTCCCCTGTATAGCTGCCGATTACGAAAGGTTCCGGTTTTCGCACAGGATCTTCCACAGTGCCTAGTGTGGTCCACGAAACTTGAGGCGGATTGACGGAAAGCGGCTCCTCATCAATATGTATGTCTACGTTGACATGTGAGGCGCCGCTTTCGTTCGTATAGTTTTTCCGCCGCCCGTTCTCTGCAAATGATAGAAATGAAAATGAGGGAAACAAAGACTAATAAAAAAAAAAATAAATAAATACTAACCAAAGCCACGGGGCCAGTACTGACCCCCGGCGATTTCCAGAATTGGGGAAATTGTCGCTGGCACGTCCAGAACCGCCCGCACATGCAACGGCATTCCAGGGTGCAGGTTGCGCTTTGAAGGCCGGAAAACGGATCGGGGTGATGCTTTTAGCGGCTACTTGTTGCCCGTGCGTGCGGGTCGCTGGGAAAATGGTTATGAATGGAAAACCCTGCGATCCCCGGAACGCGGCTGAGCGATTTTCTCCGAGTGTGTTTCGCACTTTCACGGTTATAGCGTGAAAATGTAGGTTGATCTCAAGATGGTTCAGTGACAACGGTTTTTGTGAGGCGCGTTTTGGATTATTTGGTGTAAATAAACAAAATTGAAGTAATCCGAACGTAAACAAACGTCTTGTCATTCGCGATGAACTCATCTCACGGCGAATCGGTAATCGAGATGAATTCATCGTCGGCTGCGGCCATTGATGAATGAAGTCGTTCGGTGCAAATAACATCGCCACGATTAAAGTTCGGATGAACAAAGTTCACTTGCGGGCCCGAATCGGTTTTGTGGGTTCGCCTCGAGATGCAGAATCATAAAAACATCATAAACATAAACACCTCGATCAACGGTGGACCGTTCTGCGTTCGCGTTCCGCATCTCGGGAAAGAAGCATTGCTAAGGCTAAGTTAGCCGAGTTAGTGGTTCGGAAATGCAGACGAGCATCGAAGACAAAAGTGTTAGTTGTTAAGGTAAAAGGTTTAAGGTGATCATAAGACCAGAAATGATCATTTGAAGGTCCTGAGTAAAAAATGGGTAAATTTGGGTTGACCTAACGATTGATTTATAGTGCTTTACTCGTGGACATAACTTCCTAGTGCGTTTCCTAGTTCCTTACACGTGCCAGCTATACCGACGTTAGAAGGGATGCTCGATGCATGTTGTTTTTAAAAAGACTATTTAGTACGGGCATTGTACACAGTTGGTTGCGTTTTCAACGTTGTTCGGCGCACGACCGCCAGCAGAGAAAATCATAAGATTTGATGCTGCATCTTACGATCTGCTGCTCTAGTCCCGGCGTGGAGTGTACGTGTGGTTGATCCGGTGATAAAAATTCGCGTGTGTGCAAAGTGTCCTACGTAAGTTTGAAGGAAACCCTTTTTTTTTGCTACCCGATTCAAATCCGGATCGCACCAAAAGTGCGCGCGATCGCGTGCCAAGCGAAGCGAAGTGCCAAAGAAGGAGGCTAATCCAGCCGGTGCGGCGGTGCTAATTCGTCGCGTTTCTTCACCTGATTTCACGCATCGCTGGCGACGACGGTGAGCGGACATTCCCTCCGAGTGACTGGACGTGGCCGATCGACTGATCGACTTCTTGATTGAATGCGCATTCGCCAACGTGCGGCCCTGTCTCGCTTGTCGATGCACAATATTTGCTCAAATTACAGTACTCAACAACAACGGCGGCAACGGCAACGGCAACAGCAGCAGCGGCAGCAGGAGCAGCAGACCGAAAAAAAGATCCCATCGATCGCGCCTCAGATTTGAATAAATCCGGTGTGTGTGTGTGTGTGTGAGTGAGGAAAAGGAGAAAATAATTGTGATTGTGTGTTGATCGCGCGGTGACGGCGGCGACTGGGGGGTGGAAATTGCATCAAATTGCACGCGCGCCCGGCGATTGCGATTTCCGGTCCGGCGGCCCCGAAGAGGCCCCCGGGGTGGTGTGGTGCGGGCAGACGTCGAGTGCGATCGATCGTGGATTCATTGATGAGTTTGGTTAGGTGTGCCGAGGCCAAGTCGGAGCTGTTGCTACTGCACTCGGAGGTGAGGTCGGCGGCCAAGGTGCGGTGCGCCCGCCCGCTGCCCGCCGCTGCCACCGGACGCGGACAGTGGCGCACGAAGGTGGCCAAGGTGTCGTCGGCGTCGCGGGGAAACATGCTCGAGTCCGGCGTCACCGCGGCCGGGCCGGACGTAGCCGGACACTGTCGGAACCCCGGCAACAACAACCACGCGCCTTCTTCGTCGTCCCACAGCAACAACAACAGCAGCAACAGCAACCTTCATGGGGCGACCATCGATGACAGCTCCATTCCGGCCGATCTACGGTGGATCGAGCGGATGGTGATGGAAGCCGAACAGCAGTACCCGGGGGAACTAGGTAGGTAGGTTGCGGATGGGGTCCCAGAGGGGGAGGGAGGGCCTGATCGAGTGCGGCTGATTGTCGCCACACGTACCCAACACACACGCCGACGGAAAACGTATCACCGCAATTCGATCCCGCGTTATAGGTTAGATTTCCTTACGGTCATCCCCCACCCTTGCCCCGTCGCCGGTGGTACCGGTCCCACCGGTGGCATCCGATGGCGGCCCGATCGTGCATCCATGCAGAATGCTGGTGCCCCCGCAGTTTTTGTGTTCCTTCGTCCTCCGCACCGTCACTTGCACCGGGATGCACGTCATTAGATACATACGCCACACATACACCCCGGGCCGGGGCCGGGTTAACCGGTACACTCTCGGGAAGCCTTACTTCAGCGTTCGGTACTGGCGTTCCGGGCCAGGCTCGGGCCAGGCTCCCCCCGTTTCGAGATCGATCGATCGGTCGGACGGAGATCGAGAGGGATCGAGTTTCACCTTTGATGGTGATATTTTACATTCAATGAGTCGTGTTTTTTAGAATCCTCCTGCGCTCCCTCTCCTCCCCAGCCCAGATTCCGAAGAGACACTGCGAGATTCCTCCCAGTGTTACAAAGTACGAGGAGCTCCGGGGAGCTAGAGTTCCCGCTAAAGCCGCGTTCTGGTGCCAGAGTTTTGGGAGCAACAATTCGGTGACCAGTTTCGGTATCCAGGGACCCGTGGCCCTTCGGTTCTCACACGCTCCGGTCGAAGCGGGGTGTAAGTTATACTTCGGTGCAATAAAAACACCGGCAGGAAGCTTGCAAGAAAAGTGAGATGCCCTTTTTTGGCGTGTGTTAGGTCCACACGAGCGGCCCACTTTTTGGCCAGCTGCATAGTGATGCATGATGTGCTCCGTATGCAAAAAAATACCAACTCCAAAGGCGATAAGCAGAGATCAAGGTCTGAATGGCGAAAATTATTCGTGGTAAAATCTTACCGGACGAGCGATCCTTAGGAACCGTGATTGATTCAAACCAAAGTTGAACGAGAAACTAGGCATTTACATCTTCATGCAGTTAGTCTAATTTACAGTTCAACAACACCTTTGCGACGAGTTTCGGGCTCGGTACCACGAGGTACGGTGTAACGGAAACAAGGCAAACGTTGGGCATCTGGCCCACGTGGTCAGGCTCTTGAATTAAATTTCAATCGAACACAGCATTGAATATTTCATGTCCGTTGTTGTTGACGCACAAGTGCCGTAAGCCGAGGTGATTATTCATAGAGGCCACGGAGCCACATGGGCTTACATGAAAATGAATAAATTCCAAATCAGCAAGTGCGACAAGTTCGAAGCTATCGGTAAAAGAAATGGAGCAGCATTTTGCCAGCCTTTCTGATGCCCAACCAATTAATTCCGAATCAATTCAAATGCGCTTCTCGTGGTCATATTTTGCCGGTTCTTCGGAACTATTTATTTTCTTGTTGTGCAACGGTGGACAAGGTTACATCTACGGATCCCAAGCAAGCGTTGAAATGATTTAAACCACAGCTCGTAATTTCGGTGGACGATCGGTGAAAAACCAACGGTGTACGGCTAGCTCAAGGTTTTAAGGATCTCGGTTATCATTTGGCTTGCACCGTAACGGCGCTAAGATAGGCTTCAGCTGGCAACAATTGGTTGCTTGGGTGAATATTTTGTATATTGCGGACACACATCTCGGTGTAAATACGTGTTAAGGTCTTGTATTTCTTTTGTTGCTTCGAATAAATAGTGTATGGCAGTTAAATACGGTTATCGAAAAATCGCTCATCTTTTTTGTTTGATAAACCAAAATCCGATTCAGCCAAACTACAGGGTTTTCCATTTTAAAGTTCTGAAATTACATGGCTGACATTTTACAGTTTTTGAATTTATCTGTCAAACCAAATGCCAAACTTTTAGTTGAATGTTTGTCTTTTTAGAAAATTAATCGCTTAACAACAGGGCAACGTGCTAAAGGTATTAAGACTTATTACTAATTTTTCCAGCAACATTTTCTTTAGCGACAAGCAAAATTGCCACATCTGGGGCAATGAAAACCTTCAATCGATTGAAGAGAGACCGTTATATCCTGAAAAGGTGACTGTTTTGTATTTTTTCTAGAACGGCGAAGGGATGACCATTACCGTCATTTCCGAGCGATACCGTCAGATGTAGAAATATATTTTTTAGCCTTTAATGGAAGATATTTTTTTATTTATTTATTTCGCAAAAGAATGTTTGGCCCTATGAGCGGCCTTAACATTAGGTGCTTATGAACTAGGAGCTGGACTTAGAAGTTGGATTTTTTTATGTGGAGCTACGCAAAAGATCGTGCTTATGCTGACAAGCCTACAACTTTGGAGCAACTTTCGCCAAGTTGTGGTCTAGGTAACATCTTATCCAAATTGATTGTTGCCATGGATACCGCGCGACCATCTGAACGATATTGTGTTTCGCGCATAATGTCAAAGTAAAAACTTTATGAAAATATGTCTTTAAAAGTTATTTTTTCATATGTTTTTTAAGTTCTTTTTTGAAAATAAAACCAAAATAAACCCTCTACCTTCTAAGACTTTAGAACAAGCATGTTTGGATGTTTGAGTAGCTCCGACCGTGTTCCCGAGCGACATTAAGGTCCATTTAGTACGCTGACGGCCACTGTCAGCAGCACCTTGTGTGGGGCTATGGTTTTCTCACGCCGATCCTTACGATTCTGAACTGAACTGATGGACCTTCGGACCTTTTAATTGTAATAATTTAGCACATTCCACCTCTCCGTCCTCTCTTTTCCACAGTCCGCACCGACAGCCCGTACTTCCTCTGCTCGGCTCTGCCCAACCACTGGCGGTCAAACAAGACGCTTCCGAGCGCGTTCAAGGTGGTGTCTCTGGGCGACGTCAGCGACGGGACGATGGTCACTATCCGGGCCGGGAACGACGAGAACTTCTGTGCCGAGCTCCGCAACTGCACGGCCGTGATGCGCAATCAGGTGGCCAAATTCAACGATCTCCGTTTCGTGGGCCGCAGTGGCCGAGGTAAGGGGTGGCGAGGCCCTGACTGGACCGTACATATACACACACGCACGCACACATTAGGTTCCTTTTCCGAACAGCTACCGAACATATGCTACCGAAAAATGATAATTATGCCACCATTCATGACAGCATTGCAATTATGTTTTATGGAAAAATAATGAACAGCAACCCCGGCTCTTCTTCCGGAAAGCGTCCAGCTGGGTCCAGTCGGTTAAGTGTCGGAGCGGGGTCTTCGGAAGTGTCGATTCCGCACCGGAATCCGCTGCCGGAGATACGGCGCCGAGGCGTACGGAATGCATCTGTTGCATCCGCGTGCGTCCATCCTTCCTTTGTGGAGCCCTCCGGGTTATTGTTCGGTGCACGGAGAGCATCGATTAGAAGGGCCCGTTTTGGGCAACAAACACAGCACATGGCACGGGAGCATGGCCGAGTGGTGCCGAGAACAGTTTTCTGATGAACGCCCAAACGCGTGTACAAGGAAAATAGCACCACAAGTGGCTACTGTTGGCGCTGGAGTGATTGGCCGACCGAGCTGCCGACCATTTAGTGCCACAGATGGTTACGGGTGAGCCAAATTTATTTCATTACGCCAAATTCAACCCTCAGCATAGATGGCACGCAAGTTCTCCAAGTTTTGCCCGAACGCCTGTTCTGACAGGCGCGTTCTATTAATTTGAGTTTGAGATATTTAATTAAGGTTAATGAATTATTAATTTATCTCGAAGAAGTTCGCTGTGTCGTTTAAGCACTCGAAACTTATGCATTTAGATTATTGCCGGTGTTCGAAATGACGTCATTCGCATAGGGATCTTATCTTAGGGAATGCTTTCTCAACATCCAATTAGAATTGAAATTAAATGCAAATGTTAGGGTAAACTACACCACACAAGTTCTTCATTGAGACGATGATGCCTATCTCCCATTTTCAACCCCTCATCCAATCCGTTCAAAGCCGAATTACGGAGGCCAATGAAACAGAGTCTTAGGTGATTCTACTGCTTTTTAAACAGAAGTGCTGAATACAGTTATACAAATTCCATCGGCTCATCAACCCATTTGAGTCGGATCAATTGGCAGACGCGCATCCCGCGAAGGACCTTCCTCAAATAGCAATACAGGCCCCCGATGATGGTGCCAATTAATTGTTGAAGGTCAGCCTCGGTGGTGGTGAACAAGTTGCACCGGGACTCCGGTGGGTCGTCGTGTTTAAAGGCCTCCGCTCCGATCGGATCCGTTCGCGGCACGCAACAAGTTTTCGGCCGACGTCGAATCGAAACGATCTGATTTGTGTGACGTGTTTGTGTGACGATACTCGAGTAGATGAAACAGGGAGGAAGAGAGAGTGGGAGAGAAAAAACAAGGGAATTTGAACCATGCTTTATACGGTTTCTCCCCGCCGGCCACGGCCGTGGTCTCGCTTTTTATTGAGTGATCACATTACCCGAAAACTTCATCGTCGTCCATCCATCGTAGGAATCTCTGAATCTCTGCTCGCCGCTGCCGCCGCCGCCAAAAGCCGACGGAAGGCTCGACGACGAGATGAAGTCCTTCTCGAAGGGGTCGCATCATCGAGGAATTCCTCCAATTTATCAGCGAGACCTAGAAACAAACACTGGCGTGGTGAGCAGGAGGGCGCGCGCGCGGTCGACAAAACCCGTGCCGCGGCGTGTCAGGTCTCCGCGCCTGTTTTTTTTTCTCTCACTTATTTTTTATTTCATTCGGTGATAAATCGCTCCACAACACGTTCCACGCGATGGCCAATTGTACTGCTTGCCCTGGACTGGCTGCGAGTACACCGGCTAAAGGCGCAGATCTCTTCAGATCGGAGCCCTCGACAAATACTTCCGACACGCGTCATTAATACTCGGCCGGCCGGCTGGTCACGCGGGAAAGGATAACACAAAAAAGGCCTCCGGAATCCTCCGGCCCATCATCAGTCAGCTCCACGAGTGACGAGCAGCCACGAGCCGGCGCGATTCAACCCTTCGGTGAGCTCATTATCTCCGCGGCCTAGAGCGCTGGCCGGCTGACGGCCATTTGGTAGCGGCAGCGGCTGCCCCGGGGTTTGACCAAATTTCCTTTTGATGTCCGCACCACTTCTGGCACGCAGGGCGTTTTGTTTTGTCCGCGGCGATCGCACCCGGGGACCGGGGGCCACAGGTTTGATCTGCATAAATCCGATCAACGTCCAACTTCTCCACCCCCGGCAGCCCTGTTTTCGGGAGGGCCGCGCGGGAGGATGAATAATGTTGATGAGACATCGGACACCAGTGAGGCGACGGGATCCTGCGGGCTGCGTCAGACTGTCTGGGACACTGGGTGTTGCAATGTTTTGTTTTATTGCTGCTCTGTAGCCCCCCTCCCGGACCCTCCAGCTTCCAGCAGCAGTGGCCGAGTGGCGATGGATTCCAGCACGAGTATATTACACAAAATATGTCATAAAGTCGTCGGCGGGTGGATGGATCGTCGACGTCGCAGTCGATGGGACCGACCGACGGGGCGACGGCCAGGGGCGGTAACCACACTAAAGTGCACCACAAACGTCGCCCCACACGATCTCTCCACACAGACACACACACAGAGAGGCCCCAAACATTAACGGGAACAACATTGTTGTGCACGGCCAATGTGTTCCAACTTGGCCGACCACCGAAGCACCAAAGGGATACAGATCCTGGCCTGGCCTGCCCCGAAGCTCTGTCTCGTTTTGACGCTCTCTCTGTCTCCGTCTCTGTCTGTCGGAATCGAGTGCATACAGCTAAACATAAATTATAATGTGTGGCTGGCTGCGAGAGGCAAGATATGCGCCAAAAAGGGTTCCCGGAGCCACGCGGAGAGCGAAAAAGGAAAAAAAACGCCGAGAAGCGGCCCTGCGACCCGCGGGCCGCGCGGGCTTAAAGAAAATCGTTAAAACGAAGTGTTAATATGCCTTTAATACATTTAAATTGTCGGTTAAATCATATTTATGACGGCGGCGTGCATCACAGCCGAGCCGCCCACAAAGAGACCGGAGCATGCAAATTATTGCTTCTCTTCATCAGGAGAGGAGACGTTCTGGAAGACGTCCGCTCCGCGACGGTGAGCTTCGGGCTTCAAGTGAGGTAGCCCGGGTTGTTAATTCTGAGTCTGGCCAAAAACCGGGATTAGTGCCTTTGGGGGTGGCCCTAAATCGATGCCTGCGAGCCGTGTGTTCGCGCGGTCGTTGTTTAGTTCAAAGTAACTAATGTCGGTCACTTACAAATTATTCGTATTCGTATTGCATCACGTTTTGGCCAATGTTTTGATATTGTTCCTTTTTAATAAGAGAAAAGTCCAAACGAAAGGACTTTCGTTACTGTTTACGTGGCACTGTGGGCTCTAAAGAACTTTTTAAATTGAAATTAATTTCAATTTTAACTGATGGCGTAACCATGACAACAAATCCAGGTGAAAGGCGGTCAATAAAATCAAAGCTAGCCACGATTGGTTGTAACACAATCGGGACGATGAGCACTAATCAAACTCTCCGACTTTTGAATATTGTATTTATTTATTAGAAAAATAGTCAACGAGCAACGTAGCTTAATTGACAATTGACTTATCAACTTATCATAACTTAAAATTAGAACTAACATTAACATTAAACTGGCGAAACGAACGCAAAAGTTGGTAACCGACATTTGAAGGGATGGTTAGATCGAATAAGGAGTGTCGGCGAGGGAAGCCAAGATCTTAAATGCAGCCACTCCAGATCTTGAGCCGACCATTTACGGTGCTCGACTGATCGTCGCCCAAGTAAAAGGCAGCGCGGTTTTAGAAGAAATACCCAAACTATCCGGGAAGGGTTTGTGGCCAACTGATGCCGACGGCCATACCTATACCTAATTCATAAAACGCGAGATACAGATTGCTACAGCCTACTCCTCGTAAATGCCCTAAGCTGAACGTCCTCGCGACGCTAGTTGATTGAACCTTTCAACGAATTTTGTATCTTTTATGCAAAATAAAATACTTAAATAATGCCTATTTTATATAATAGAAGTTAAATAGACTGACCATCTCTCGTGGGCGTCAATGGTAGACTTTCGAGCAAGGGCGTTAAAATTAGAAAACAAATTTTTGCAAAGAAGGCCGCCGGATTTGAAGAGGTGGCCTGTGGCTGAAGTAAATTACACCGATTCCGGTGCTCCAATTTCCAAGTGCCCGTTAATGGCACCGAGGACATGATGATCCCCGGTTGCACTTGTGCACGCATCAATGGACACGCGCATTAATGGGACATTTTCACAACTTCTTTCGAAAGGCAATCATTTACGCAGCTGGACAAAATTTAATTTTACTGCCCTGCCGCCCACCGATCCTGGGCTGCGGCCATTATTAACTTGGGTCGGTCCCGGACCCCGCGCCGTTGGGGATCCGGGTGGGCCCGCGGGTCGAGATTGCGGTGATGATGGGTATCATGAGCCAGCCAAGTTCTTGTTTTAATTGTACCGTCGTACCCACCCCGGGAGGCCACCCGCCGGTTTTCTGGGCCGGGGGCTTCGGACGCGAACCTGCACGTGACATTTAGGAAGGACACATGCACCGACCGACCCGGGGGTACGGGGGCCGGGTCCGGCGTTTGCCGGTCCGGTCCGGAATAAGTTCATTAACAGCTCCGCTCAGTTGCTTTAATGTTTTCACCATAATTTTCATCATTGTCGCCCATTGTGGCCCTGAGCGGTCCTTGGCAATCCTTGCGGTCCACACTGAAAAACGAAGGCATCTCAAATACTTATCTCTCAATTTAATGCCCTGCGCGGGACCTGGGCTGGAAGGGGGGGGGTTGGGAGGCATAAATCCGATTACCTTTGACCGGTACACCGGGAGCAGCCGGTTTGTTGTTAGAAGCATAATCGCGCCGTACGAAACAATAGGAACCGCTAGAAGGAAAAAACAAAACGGTTAACGCCGGTACCCGCGTCGTCTGTTTTTGGGAAACTTTTTAAACTGGCCCTTTTGGAAGGATAATAACAACTGCCAGGCAACATCTCTATGACGCACGTTTCGGGTGGACTTTGATGTGACTTTTCTTTCGACACACTCTTTCAAAGTAGTTAAGTAACGCTAAATTAAACTCTTCGAAATTTGATCTGCTTTGCAGGAAAAAGCTTTACACTCACCATCACGATCTGCACGACCCTGCCACAGGTCACGACGTACTGCAAGGCCATCAAGGTGACGGTGGATGGACCGCGGGAGCCACGGTCGAAAACGAGTAAGTTACGGCCGAAACGGGCCCTTACCCTTAGTATGTTTGAGGAACTGTAATTTTGTTGGTAGTTGGATTTGATGGAAAAAGTGTTACTAAAATAAGATCTCATTCCGTTTCCCACGATTTGATAAACTTTGGAGATTGTAGACCCATTTTCTCGTTTGAACGCTGCAACGGGTGCCTCAATTTCATCGCCTCCAATTTCTCATTATCAACATTAATCTTCCGACACTCTCTGCTCACCCGGACGTTAACCACAGGCTAAATAGCATAAAAGCGATCAACATCGAGCTCTGAATCTAAGTTAGGTTCCTTTCAGGCGAATGTATACACAGGGGCCCTGATATCGCTTCGTATTCTTATCGTACGCGCGAATGCGCCATGCCGGCCTGGACCGTACGCGGTTATCAGTTAAGACCGGCTCTCCGACGGTCCCGGTGGCGGGATAAGAGTCTTGGCCTTCTCTGGCCGCTCGGTGCTGTTGATGGCCTCTCAACGCCTCGTGTTGGACCGAGGAAAAAATTCTCACGGTCTCACGGCGGCGATATATGGTCCGATCTGTAACACGCGATCTTTAGCGCGATCAGCGCAAGGCAGCGAAACAGTAACAAGCCTTCGCCTGTTCCCGAATGTGCAGGAAATGAGCTCAGCTCTCGAGATGGCCCGGGTTAGCAACGGGCCCCGGGCGATTGTGGAAAATTGTTTTAATTACCATCGTGGAGGCGTTGTTTTGACAGGTTGATTAGGCGTCGCTGTTGATGGCGCCGTGGCCGGGCGAATTCAATTATCCTAAGGTTTTGCTACGCCTGGCATATGGCGGCTTCCGCGATGTGCAATTTTGTATGACAGAATGTTTCCTAGACATCCTTCGATCCTTCATGGGACCATTTATTTTAGTTCCAATAATGCTTTTACGTAATATGCTTAGCCTGTTGACGTGGATTTTTGATATTGTCGGAAGGCACGCATAAAGCCACCTGTGGACAAGTCTATGAATTCCGTTATTTGGAAATTTGAAGTAGATTTCAACAATCAGCGAAACAAGTGACAGTTAGCACACAAGCAATAGTTTGACCCATTTTTTTTATAAAATTAAAAAAAAGTGTTCAATAAATTTTGCGATTCAATAACAGAGGGCGCTGCTTCTGGCCTCAAATTTTGCTATATTGGTACACCTTTCATATGAACCCTTTGCAACCCTTGAGTATCGACATGTGACAGTATTTTTTAACAATGGAACAAATCAAGTATCGTGCAGTGATTGAATTGTTTTTTAAAGTTTAAAAGCAAAGGAAATTTATGCACGAATGTTGAAAGTGTACAAGGACTCTTCGTCTGCATTTAATACAGTAGAAAGATGGGTTGCTAAATTTAAACGTGGTCATTTAAGCCTTCTTCAGGACAATGCACCTTGTCACAACAGCATTTTGAAAATGGTAAAAATTCATGAATTAAAGTACGAATTGTTGAAACATTAACCGTATTCACCAATTTGGCTCCTAGTGACTTCCATCTGTTTCCAGACCTAACAAAACTCATGCGTGAAAAGCGCATTCCATCAAATGATAAGGTTATAACATCTGGGGAAGCATATTTTGCAGCCCTTTCAGATTCTCACTTCAGGGATGGAGTTCATAAATTGAAGTCTCGTTGGAACAAGTGTATTGATGTTCAGGGAGACCATACTGTATAATAAAGTGTATTTCAAACCGTAACATTGTGTTGTTCTTATCGAACTGCAAAACATATTGAACAGCCTCGTACCGTGCAATCGTTTTAATGTTTATCCAGCTTTAAGCAGTAACAAGGCCTAGTTCACTAAAATTGTCCCATGTCAAAATGATTAAAAAATAGATAAAGAAAAATAGAAAAATGCATAAAAAGATAAATAGCAGAAAGTAAATTGAAGACAATCGAGAACAACACACGAAGAAGGCCCAGAAGCGCCGGTCGTTTAAAATACTGGGCCAAAGTCCGACCGACTGGAACCGAATGTTCGAATGTAGGTTGCTGCCGATGGCCAGGGACTTTGGACTGCAATTTTCTTTAATGTCCTTCGGGACATCGTGTACCGTATGTGCGTGTGTGTGCGTGAGTGTACACAATGCATTTCTTCACAGCCGCGCCCGGCCGGCCAAGCCAACTGCAACTGCGAACGGTAGAGAGAGTGAGTAAAATTAAGTGCCGTTTGCCGAGTGAACATAATTTTCCGTTCGATTTTCCCGCCACGTTGTAGTGTTGTGAAGGGCCATGGCCAGTCCTGGACGAGCCTTGGGCGAGCCTCGGGAGTGAACCGAGTGGATGTGTGGCAGCAATAAAAATATTTATTGGCCTCACGGAACAAACACGGCTCCATCGGAATCGGTTCGCCGGAATCGATGGGCTCGATAAAAGTCGGCCCAGTCCGGTGCCGGTGCACTCGCACGTATATCGACAACACGTGTCCCCAGGATAACGCGCACATGTGAACACGCACCCGCTGGACACAACTGCAACTGTATGCCCGACTTCTTCGGCCGGGACGTTCATTAACGACGGCACACCAAACCGGCAGTGCCGGCCTGCGAATTCGGATCCTTGCCCGAGCGGACGTGTTTCGTGTTCGAAACTAATGTCCCCCTTTCGGTGCCAATTAGACACCAAATTACATAATGTTCCTGGCTGGCCGGGCCATTCGGTGCGCCCGAAAACCGTTTGGAATTTGTTTTTCCGGTCCACCCGGGGGCCGGTTTTGGGTGGAAAGCGATTTTCCAACGCGTTCCCGGAAGGAAGCCCAGTGCGCCAGCACGCATGCCGGCGCAGACGGTGTGGTGCAAGATATATAGGAAACGTAAAAATAAATGCGAGTCATTCAATATCATCCTTTGGCCGCTGCTGGCGTGCCCCGGCGGGCGGCTCAGAGCTCAGGCTCAGACTGCAGGTCTGAACCGGAGCAGGTCCGGATGGCGCGCTGCACTCGCTACGAAACGCATTCTTTGCAGGACACGCCGGGAACGGGCGACCCGTTCTCGGACCTAATGATCCCTTCACTCACTCTCGTGTGGCTCTCTCTCTCACTCGCTCTCTATCGGTCTCTGTCACACTCCGGGCGACTATTGACTTGTGTTCCTCTTCTTGCGGTTCCCGCAAGCGAAACCGCAACTGAATTCCCTTTTATATTCTCAATTTTGTACTCTTCCGTCATCCACGCGATCCTTGCCGCCTCGAATGGATCAACAAATGGCCCGCCCGGACGCGACGGGCTGGCCGGCTGTGGATCCCTTTCCATGAGCCGGCCAACGGCCAGCGCGGCAGTTCATCCTCGTGCACCGGGGGTCGTAACATGAGAGCTCTTTATTTTGTGATGACTTGACCCATCGCCCATCGTCGTCGTCGTCGTCGTTGCTGCTGCTGGCATCGTAGTCACCATTTGCTGCCGCGCGTCACACAGCAGCCCCCCCCAAAAGCCTTGCCAACTTTATCTAATACGATACCCTTTTTTCTCTCTTTCTCTCTCTCGAAGTGGACACTCCGCAGATGCGTCCACCGCCGTTGCACCGGTTTTTGGAGCAACCGGCCTTCAGCCATCATCACCATCATCAGTACCAGAGCCGTAGCGGCGGTGGCGGCGGCTGCAGCTCGACGTACGGAAATAACGGTAGCGGTAGCACGGCCACGGCCGCTATGGCCACCACCACCACCAACGCCGCGTCAGTGACGTCAGGGGTGGACGGTGCGGCACCCGGTGGCCAAGCAGGAGTCGGCGGCGGCACTGGTGGTGGCAAATCCTCTGTCAACTACAGTAGCACCGGGACGGGCCATCATCATCATCATCATCACCCCCACCTGCAGCACCACGGCGGCACGGCGGCGGCGGCAGGCGGTGGCAACGGAACGGGCAATATGACCATCAATACCGTCGTCGGTGCCGAATCGAGCAGCGATTACAAACCTAATCTCGCGCTCTCAGGTAACTGTTGTAATGCGGGCGTAGAGGCGGAGGACATTTCAGGGATCAGGAATTGGAAACAGGTTCCCCGTTGGCCGAAAAAACAGTGCTGGTTGTGTTGGTTGGTTGGTTGAGGTTTGTGTTGCTGTTAGTTTGGACTCTTTCTTGGACTCTTTGTTTTGGCAGGGAAATTGGGCGCCTGAAAAGGTGGACAATTTAATTGTGGGGAAATATGATGATGCTGGCTGGGGTGACGATGATGGGCCATTGCGTGGGGACAGCAGCATCGATGTAACTGTTAATCGGTTACGCACGCGGTTCACCGGAAACGGTTTCGCTTACCGCGAAGCTGGTTGTCTTTTGTGGCAGTGTTTCGTTCCCTCTACACGTGTACACGTGTACCGAATCCGGTTTGTCAACTGTTGGTTGTTTGTTGTTTTATGTCGGCTCCGTTTGTTATCGGTTTTGGGCACTGTTGGGCACATCGCCCATTTGGGCACTGTTGTGGAGACTTAATCCAGAACCATTTTTTTGCTCCAGCTGCCGTTTGGTTATTGAAAAAAGCAGATTTTCAGCAAAATTATAGAACCATCGTCAACTACGTCCATACGTTACTTGATAGCTTAACCGTAAATATTGAAACATGTTCAAGCTTTTCGTTTTATGTAGCCATAACTGAATGTTTCGGGGCGATGGAATTTTGAAAATTACATTTTATGTCCACCGAATCCCACTGTGCTCGTGTCTCATTCATCAGTTATAGAAACCGGCGTTCCGAGTGATTGAATCGGGAAAATGCGATACACAAAACGAAGCGAAACACAGAATGAAAACAATAATTGAAAAATCGCCGATTCGCAAAATCGGCCACTCGGCCGGGATCGGGAGGAGAAGAACCGGAGCACAGAAAGTGTCCGGCGAACGGGAAGTGCTGACGCCGGCGACGACGACGACGATGATGTTGATCGTGATCATGATGTGCAGAAGGATGAGGTGATGAGCTACGGGTTATGCTCCCGCGCGCGGTGCGTATGATGATGCGGTGTGCGCGCGGGTTTTGCTCCTGCTGGCCGCTGCACATGGCCGCGTAAATTGTTTGCCATTTGCCACACTAATCATTACTGTGGGGCATCGTTTTCCGGCAGCGAAATCAATTTCTGCTCCCTGAACTCTTGGCCCCCGAGCCCCCGGTTGGGAAATTAAATTTAAATAACAAAACAAGGGGAAAAAAGCAACACAATCGCGGTCGATGGACGAAGTGATGAACAATCACAAACAACTCACCCAGCACAACACAGTCCTCAACAGGCAGCGAATGCTTCACATTGCTCAAAATCCACGCCAAATAGTTTAGCGACGGGCGTGCGCTCAATCTGCTCCGGCGCGCGGGCCGATCGTCGCCGAGCCATGTTGGGGGTCCGCGGGGTGTCAAACTTCCCGAGCGAACGGGGTAAATTAGTCTTAGTCCCTAATTAATCATCCAAGAAACCGAACGTAAAGAAGCGAGCGTGCGAGCGCCCACCACCACGCCGCCGAAACGCACGTGACGCGCTCGCAGCGCGCGTTTTTTGACGTAACGCCAAAATGTCAAAACATTGTCAATCAATTTGCGACAAAATTACTAATTAATTAACGCAGCCATACAGCAGCGCCATATTTTGTGATTAACGTTCGGTCGGGCAGATGATGCCACGACGTAGTCGCCTGTCGGTGACAAGGTGTTCCGAGGGTTCCCAAAAGGTTCTGTTCTGCCCGCATCTGTCTACACACAGGCAACTCACAAAAAGTGACTCCCAGTGGGGGACACCTGACCGGGATAGTTTTCCATTAGTTTAGTTGGCCTCCATGGGCCCAACCGCCCGCCCGCTCAGCCGGCGTCGGAGTGTAATAGAAATGTTAGAAATATTGGAACCCGACTGTGGACATCTCGGGCCGATGAATAAGTAAGCCGAAATCGATTTGCGAAACATCATCGAATGCACCGGAAGTCGACATGTCGGCCGGAAGTGCACTCCGGATAGTGTGTGAATGAGGTGGACCGAGGGTATTACCGGGCCCCGTCGGGGGCGGCACAAAAGTGCGTCCGTTCGATTGATGAGCTGGCGGCCGGGATGATCTATCTCCGAGAGCCGATGATGACGGGGAACGATTAGACGGATATTATCGATTGTGGACCAAGTTCTTCCACTGTGGCGGGCGGGCGTCGAAGATGGGTGGTCGGAGACGATGGGTATGACGGGCCCCGGGGGGGGACGGAGCATCGGGATGGAAAAACCAGAAGGGTGCTTACAAAGTGTCGCTGCGTGTGCCCTGTGTATTGCAGACTATACGAGTGCCGGCGATTGGACCAACGGCCTGGGGGCTCCGTCGAGCACGTCCTACATGAACACCTTCTCGCCGCTGCAGGCCAGCCCGCCGGCGTACGTGGCGTACGACTCCTGCTCTATGGTGGACCATGCCAATTACAGTCTCACCGCTTCGGGAGGTAAGTTCCATTCGGCCGGGCTGGCTTCTGTTGGCCACACGCACTCGGTGCCAGTCAGCCAAGCACAAGAAGAAGTCAGACTGTATCGTCGGTCGGAATTTAATAGCGTCTTAGTACTTCTAGATAACACCCAGTCGTACCAGGACTACTACGGACTGTCCGGACCCGCTCCGCCCCCGGTGGCCGCCGTTACTCCGGCCAACTCGCAGGCGATGGTAGGGGGCCAGCTGACCGGCGGTGGGGCTGGGGTCAGTGCGGCGTACGTTGGCAAATCCGGTGACCTGGTGGAGGCCGGCTCCTACTCCTATCCGCACCCGCAGTGGACTACCAACGGGTATCACGGGGGCTACCACCATCATCAGTATACGCCGGCGGCCGCACCGTGTGCTTCGTCGCTGGCGGCGGTGGCCGCCTCCCAGCAGCCTCCCACGACCTACCACCCACCGGCCGCCCCGCCGCCTATGGTGCTCTGCCCGCAGATGTTCAGCACGGTCAACCAGAACCAGATCCACGTGCACCTGCACGGCACCGGGAGCGAAAAGTTCGAGCACTATTTCGGCTCCACGGACAACGGCTTCACGATTAACTCGTTCCCCGGGTCGGGCCTTCGATCGGTGCCGTCGTCGGCCTCTGCCGTTCCTTCCTCGGCGCTGGTCGATGTGGGTCTGGTCGGACCGCACCCGTCGGAAGGTGGTGGATCCGCCGACACGCTGACCGCGTTGCTCTCGCACCACCAGCACCAGCAGGAGGAGCAACCACAATCGGCACCGTCGGGACCTCCGGATCACGAGCAGGACGCAGAAGCGCGCAGCGAGGACACGGTGTCCGGAGACCCCAGCAGCGTTTGGCGACCGTATTGATCCATCGGGGAGTCGGAGCTGAGGAAAACCTCACGGTTCGTCACGTGGCCCCTGGCATGCGGATTATCCTGTGGCGTACGACGGCGCACGCGTTGAAGTATTAGTCGGACTAGACGGGGACTAGATTTCATCTAAACCAGCTTTCGTTTGCCCTCCGATTCCCGGTTCATCAACTTGGGACTTGGTCATTCGTTTCGAGTCGACTCGCAGTGCCTTACAGAGGATTTGTTTCCAATCTCAATTTGTGGACCCATTATTCTGTTTGGGTCGGCTAGGTCGAGAATTGAGTGTCTTGCTTCTGTGTTTGGACGTGTGTGTGTGTAAGTGTGTAGAATGATCTACTGCGAACGACTTACGATCTCTGGTAGTTTGTTCGTAGGCAACTTTGTCGCGCCATTCGTAGCAGGGTGCAGGTTTGGAGGAGGTTTGTGTATAAAGTTAGGCAATTGCGAAGCGGCGGTTAGTTTTAGCAAGTGGTACGAAATGTTTTCAATTTTATGAAATATCATTCCGTTTGACGAAAAACAAACATGATTTATCAGAAATCAATACGAATCTCTAGTATGATTTAGACCAATAGCTGGAATAAGTTAGGCACAAGAAAGACAATCACAACAGTATCATCTCCGAAAATCATACTCTTTCTAGTGAATTTATTTATATTAACGATTCCTTCACGGCACCTTACGATTACTAAGAGAGCGATATTGTGTCACAAAATGTAATGAACTCAAGTGTGTTTTAGCATCAGGAATAGTTGTTTATAAGAAATAGAAAACTCATAATAATATAAAAGGTGGATTTTCTCATCAGTGTTCGTGCACGCCACGACATTCGTGTTCAATCGCACACTTTTTTGTTTAAAGGAAAAGTCGTTTATGACCGAAAATGGCCTAACTCTGTCCCTAAAACACTAGAGACTTTCTGGCACCTTTCACGCCATTATAGACCATTTCGTCCGTACATTTTTCCGATTATTAAAACTCCATCTAATCGTCGTCGGTTCCGCCTACTTTCTCCGTATTGGAGCACCTGTTGCGGAAGCGACCGAAGTGGTGTATATGATCAAAACTATTATCCATCTCAGTGCTGCTTCCTTCCGTTTATTAATTGTATTGCGAAAAAATTAAAAAGCAATGTCTTATAACTAGAAAGCGAACGACACCGAAATGCATACCAGGAGTACTGCGAGTAAGCAAAAATCGCCGTATTAAAAACAGTTGACCTTACGTTTGTGTCGTTAATTGAACTTTTCGCGCCATCCATGTTTTCGTTTACCAAGCCAAACAAAATAGTGTTTTTTTTCTTTTCTAATTCAACACAGTTGTTTTAAACATGGGTGAAACCAAACGCATTTTTTGCTATTTATCCCGTATACTTTATTTACTTATTTTTAGAATGGTTCTGTCAGTTCTAATCGTTTTATTGAGCACCAACTTTTGCACTCAAGTTGACGCAGTTGGGTTCGATCTGACGCCTTTAGTGTCGATCGATCGGTGCAACGCAAATGTATGATCTACGGATAAGCCGCACGCTTCCCTATATCGAAAACCTTATCCGGTTTTGATGCAATTATAAATATGCATATGTATTGTCATACTCATTAATAGTTCCCTTTGCTCCATGTTCGTAACGTGTTAGTGTTTGGGAAATCGAAAATGCAGAAGTTGCTGAAACGGCAAGCCTTAACGGCAAATTTGAATCACTCGAACGCTTCTAACGTTACAGGCGTTACATCACGTAACGCCGTACCATTCTACGGTGACAGCTGTGAGCAACAAAAACAAAGGGAAAAAGAACGGCTCAAAAGATAAAAAAAGGAAGGGTCGCAGTGTTTTGAAGCGAAGCGAAGAAAAAGTAAAAGCTCACGCTTTCGGTTTCGGAAGTCGCCTTTGACCCGCCTTGAAGACCAAAAGACCAGGGTGGTAAGAAGTACGATTCACGCATGTCGCCGGTATTGATTTAATGCACAATCATCCAGTAAGGAGACATTCATCTGTTTTTTTGCAGCAATGTTGGAAAGATTGAAAGATTTTCTGTACCGACACAGGAAGAAGTTTATCACGACGGGTATCGTGGTCGGCGGGAGCGTGTTTCTGCTCAAATGGATCCAGTACAAATTGCGTGAGCTGCAGGAGCGCCAGGCGAAGGAGATAGGCGAAAAGCTGCGCCGAATGCAACACTTCGAGTGTACCGATCGCACGTGCAATCAAACGATCACGGGCCTTGCGCCTGCCCTGTCGGATAAACTATTCGAACGACTCAACACGGACGACATTCTGGTGAAGTTACGCTCTAATCCGGAGAACAAACTTGAGCTGTGGGAGCAGCTGAAAATCGTGGCATTCACCCGCATCGTGGCGCTCGTTTACGCTGCTTCCATGCTTTCCGTGACGCTGAAGGTGCAGATCAACATTCTCGGCGGGTACCTGTACCGCGATACGGTCGAGGAGGAGGACGGAAGCACGGGCCGTATGGCACGCGAACAGCAAATCTCGCCCAACCTACAAACTGCTTATCTGTCGATGATACAGCACTTTATGAGCGACGGCGTGTACGAGCTGATCGAGATTGTGCGCCAGAACGTGGGGAGCGTAATGCAACGCTACAACCTAAAGCAACCACTGACGCTGGCCGACACCGAGACGCTTCTCTGGTCGATACAAATGGCACTGAACAATGAGGAAGCTAGCCCGGCACGGTGCATCGCCCGGTACACGCTAAACCCGTCGTTATGCAGCAAAATGGCCCGGCCCGGAACTGTGCTGGGTAAGATGTTCGACGAAACGCTGGACGTCCTAGAGAGTGTCGAGTCGAGGGACGTGAGCCTAGCGAATGTTAGCAACGGGTTCTCGCTTGTGGTGGACACACTGGCCGACTACTATATGGAGGGAGATGCGGCCATTAAACCGGCGCCGGAAAACGGAAAATCAAACCTGAACGTGGAATGTTTGGCGAACATCAATAACATTACGATTTCCCTCGCCAAGCTGATACCGATCGTGAATGGGATGGCCGGCAAACGGGTTTCCGTGAACGGTGGCACTACGTTGGTTCCCGGCACCGCGGGCGGCCTACCGACGATGGCGGAGCTGAGTGGCAACATGATGGCGTCGATGATTGGCCGCTTTCTGCAGTCCGAGAAACTGCGAACACTCGGCGCCAACGTGTACGAAACATTCTGTCAGTAGAACGCATACATTCTCTAACATTCTTTTAAGGGAGCCCACACAGTACCGGAACCGTTTCGGGGTATCGGTGGTGGTTAATAGAGTAACAGAGGCGCAACCCGTAAAACTTCCTAAACAAGGTTCAGTTGGCAACTTGCAAACGTTTAAAGTGTAGATTTTATTTTGTAGCCCGTTGCAACAGGCCGATCCGGTCTATCATTGAATAAATGTGATGAATTCTCTTTTTTAAACCATAATCTGGGCTGGTTTTTATCAATAGTTCGTTATCAGCCGTGCGAACGAGCATCGGAAAGTCGATTCATGCCTCTCGCTTGCATACATGGAATGAGTAGAATTGAGATATTTTATCTCACTTCATACTTTACTTCATTTACTTTATATAAAATCGTTTACTTCATATAAACTTAATTTTACTTTACGTTTACTTTATATAAAATCGGAATTTTTTTTCCAACAGACTTTTATTTACATCCTTTGTGCCAAAACCGCGCACTCTACTGTGAACGACAATCGATGTTTCTATGATGTTTCTTCGATGTTTTTCTTCGCCCTCTAATCGTATATGCGCGACAAGGATTTACATTAAATGTGCTAATACTGCGCACTCAACTGTGGGCGCTCCCGGCGAACACTGTTGAGTGCTCCGCGTTTTTGGCGAAACGTCATCGCCCAGTACCGTTCGAGTTGTCGGCAAAGAAAGTAACTTATTGAAGCGATAGTTTCCGCTGTGTCCGAGTGAACGACAGAATTTTGCGTGTGCGTGTGTGCCTGAACCCTTCGAAGCGCTCCGGAACGATTTTGGATTGTGCAAAATCATGGCATACTCCAATAGTAAGTATTCGAAGCGGCCGTACGATTGCTGTGACTCACGCGCCCCGCTTAGCGTTTCCTGTGTGCGGAAGCGAATCATAATCGAATGAGTGATAGCAGCGGCGGCCGCGGCACCGGAGAACCGGAATCACTGTTTTGTGTGTGACCAAATAAGGCAATGGCACCGCGCCTCTACTCAGGCTCTGACAGTTATTTCCTTTACTGTCCGGTGTGCAAATTCCCTTCTATGGTGGTGGGACTTTGTGTGGCCCATATTTCAGCGGAACCAATAATGTGAACGAAAATATTGCACGTATGCGCTTCCCGGCCGGCGTGCCTCGTCATCGATTGTGAAACGGCATTTTACTGGGCTGGGCTCTGATATTTGGCTCGACAAAGGCAATGAACTCACTGATTGGTTCTTGTTTTATCGTCACCTTTTCGCATCAGCTTTCGGCAGACTATCGTATCGCAGTAGGCATGGATGTGTCCAAAGGAGGAAATTCGTTTCGCCAGCACCCAACATTGCCACAGTCGTAATGCGGAAAAGCGAGAAAAAGATCCGCCCGCCAAAATAGAAGGGGGAACGATTTATAAATAAACCTTCGAGTGCCGTTGTGGGCAGAGCAGCCGGTGGTTGGATGCGTCCCATGGAATCGGCATGTGCATTCGAGATGCAGTTGCGAAACACGCTACAAGACCGCTCGTTTTGGCCGAAAGTGAGCTGAATTCGAATCGCACGCTCCAAAGCTTGCTGGCGTGACGAAACTCGTATGGAGGCAGCAGTGGTGTGGTGTTGTCTGCGAGACCAAAATCCATAAACGACGCGTGGTCACTCGAGCGCAGCACAGCGAATGCAATGTTTGCTAGGATGTTTGTTGTTTTGCGCGTGGGGTGGGCAGTAGGCTGTTTTGGTGCCATTCCATTTCTCAGCACTGTACTTTAGTGTTTAAAACTTTTCCCATCACCGTCAACAGAATTCACCTACGCGACATTGCCCCGAACACAGCGAGGCCAACCGATCGTGCTGGGTGGTGATCCGAAGGGCAAAAACTTCCTCTACACCAACGGTCACTCGGTCATTATCCGCAACATTGAGGTAAGTCGGGCTGAGCCGAGTCTTCAAGAGCCTACTTTTCTCCTGCCAGGTTGACGTTGTTTGTTTAAACTTATCTTTTTAGAATCCGGAAATTGCTGACATCTACACGGAGCACTCGTGTGCGGTAAATGTGGCCAAATATTCCCCCAGTGGGTTTTACATCGCTTCTGGCGATCAGTCCGGCAAGATCCGGATCTGGGACACGGTGAACAAGGAGCACATACTGAAGAACGAGTTCCAACCGATCGGTGGTCCGATCAAGGACATCTCGTGGTCACCGGACAGCCAGCGGATCGTGATCGTGGGCGAGGGTCGGGAACGGTTCGGGCACGTCTTTATGGCCGAAACGGGCACATCGGTGGGCGAGATTTCGGGCCAATCGAAACCGATCAACTCGTGTGACTTTCGCCCGGCCCGGCCGTTCCGCATTGTGACCGGGAGCGAGGACAATACGATCGGCGTGTTCGAGGGCCCGCCGTTCAAGTTCAAGATGACCAAGCAGGACCACACGCGGTTCGTGCAGGCGGTCCGCTACTCGCCGAGTGGCCATCTTTTCGCTTCCGCAGGGTTCGACGGGAAGGTGTTCCTGTACGATGGAACGACGTCCGAGTTGGTGGGAGAGGTCGGTTCCCCGGCGCACAGTGGCGGTGTGTACGGTGTGGCCTGGAAGCCGGACGGCACGCAGCTGCTGACCTGTTCCGGCGATAAGTCCTGCAAACTGTGGGACGTCGAGACGCGCACGCTGATCAGTGAGTTCCCGATGGGCGCCACGGTCGATGATCAGCAGGTGTCGTGCCTGTGGCAGGGCGAGCACGTCCTCTCGGTGTCCCTGTCCGGGTTCATTAACTACCTCGACGTGAACAATCCGACGAAGCCGCTGCGCATCGTGAAGGGTCACAACAAACCGATCACGGTGCTGACGGTCAGCGATGATCGTAGCACGATCTACACCGGTAGCCACGACGGAGCCGTAACGAACTGGAACTCGGGTAGCGGCTGCAACGACCGGGTTGGTGGCATCGGCCACGGTAATCAGATCAACGACATCCGGGCAGCGGGAGATTTCGTGTACACGGCCGGCATCGACGACTCGATCAAGCAGATCAGTGTCGAGGGCAATCAGTACACCGGGGTGGACATGAAGCTGGCATGCCAACCGCGGGGTATGGACATTCAAAAAGGTGATGGTGGCAGCAATACGATCGTGGTCGGGTGTGTCAAGGAGCTGACCGTGCTGGTGGACCGCCAGAAGGTGTCGACCCTTCCGATCGCGTACGAATCGAGTTGCGTGAGCATCAACGCGGAAACGAAGGACGTAGCGGTCGGGGGGGACGATAGCAAGGTGCACATTTACTCGTTCGATGGCAGCCAGCTGGTGCCGAAGGTTGATCTCGAACACCTCGGACCGGTTACCGATTGCCGTTACTCGCCCGACAACAAGCTGCTGGTCGCTTGTGATGCGCACCGTAAGGTGATCCTCTACAGTGTGGACGAGTATAAGGTAAGGTAGTGCTACGGGAGTCTATCCAAAGGGGGAACTCATAAGCCATGCGGGGTCTTTTACAGCCGGCCCACAACAAGGAATGGGGCTTCCACAATGCCCGAGTGAACTGTGTCGCCTTCTCGCCCAATTCGCAGCTGGTGGCCAGCGGATCGCTCGATACCACTATCATCATCTGGTTCGTGGCCAGTCCGGCCAAACACACGATCATCAAGAGTAAGTGCCGACCGACCTGGCCCAGTCTAGGCGTCTTTTATTCATTGTCTGCCCTACGTGCTGTTTGCTTGCAGATGCCCATCCGCAGTCACAGATTAACGGGCTGGTATGGCTGGACAACGAAACACTGATTTCAACCGGACAAGACTGTAACACGAAGGTTTGGAACATTGAAAACGTTGCCTAAACCTCCGATTCGCCTGAGTGTTGAGAAAATGTGAAAATGGCCAAAAAAGCGAGCGAGCATCAAGGTGATCGACAGAGCCGCCCGGGACAACAAACTGCAGCCCACCACCAGCACCACCACCACCATTTTTTTTCTTTTACGCTGTACACAATGGTCGTATTTATTTCTCTGTTATCAGTTCCTTTCGTTACCTTGCCTTGCTGTGGTCACGCACGTTGGTCCGACCCGTCCGAGACGGAAGCGTGAAACAGGATGGCGACTGATTGAGCCGGATCTTCCGTCATTAAGGTCACCGTACAAAGTATGCGTTTTTTGTGTGTTTTTGTGTGCGAGTGTGTGTTGCGCCGATCAGTTTCGATCTTCATGGCTTCCGTTTTCTCGTGAAGCACCCAGAAAGGTATTAGTAACCGGTATTCGCTACAGTCACAGCCGCGCGTTTCTTTCTTGCCCCAGTTCCCAGGAAGTCAAATGCATTTAACTGTTAGCCCCCATGCTTTTGCCAACACGCATTTTTGCGCCAGTCCTTGTTTGGAACCATCAAACGGAAGGAACGAAAACAAACCAAGAGAGCCAGAGAGACAGAGGAGAGAGAGACCGAACGGCTGACTAATCGGGGGCCGGTCGTAATACTAATTTGATTATTTTATTAGTGATTTGCTATGAACGAACATTTTCTACAAATAAACCTTTTTTACGATGATTCCGAAGCGTGTGTGTGGCGTTTCTTACTTCGAAGCACTCGTCTTCTCAAAAGAGGACCGCCATAAAGCAAAGTTGGAAATCGAAAACAACTCTCTTCACTTTCGTTTGTTTATACTTTATTTCTATGCGTACAAAACATGCCAGAAAAGGAGAAACCCCAGAAACATAACGAAACGTGTTTTTTGTCTAAATTTTCGCCCGTCCGCTTTTGATTGGTTCCCAATTTATAGTTTGCCCAAAGAGAAGGCTTCGCATTTTACTGTCTCTCTGTCTGACCCGCACATTTGTGTTCTACTACCGGCAAGCAATTGCCAAATGCCAAAATAAATAATAAAATGTACACATTTACACACTACATAGCTACACAGGTGGAGGCGATCGTATATATAGATGTTAAGCGCATCGAAAGTAAGCACAGGTTAATTGCAACGTTTTTCTTCTCCTAAATACAGCACACGGCCAAAGTTGCGCCGCGCCGTGGGGATAGCGCAAGCACGCGACGCACTAGAGAAATCCGCAGAAAGCAGCTGAGCCTTGGGATGCTATGGGACACTCCTTCAGCACATATATTTACAGTTGGTCAGTAGTCAGTCGCGGCCAAGGGTACAATTTTCTACGCGGGACGATTACGCCAGCGGGGGACAATGCAAGAAAATCTGCTGGAATTAGCTGGGGGGAGTGGCGGAAAGTGGCAGTGACCGAACTGTGCCGCCGTTGAGTAAATGGCGCGGCTCGTGGGCCAGTATCGCTCTCTCTCGGATCTACAGATATATGAAGAGTTGTTCTTTGTTTCAAAATGATGTGGACTATTGTGAGTTTCACGATCGTAGGGGCGGCCTTTGGCAACGCCTGTGGCGCCGCCGCCGCCTCGCGAATAGGTTGACTAGAACAGCACTCGAAGCGCCCTCTTTCGGGGTGGCACATACTCTACCACATGTTGATGATTCTGATCGATATGGTGCAAATTTGAACATTGTACTTCCATAAAACCCCTCGGTCCCATCGTCCTCGGCCAGTTCTAGACACCACCCAATCACTGGGACTAGATTCGAACCTTCGTGCAATAGTCGCCCTCACCAGGCTCCAGTTTGCTTCCGGCGATCAGCTTCCCAGAACTCGGTGTGCGCTTAGTGCCCGACCCCGGCAACAGCGTAGCACGCTTCTGATCCGCTCCCTCTTCCTCCTCATCCTCGTCCTCGTCGGCTTCATCGTCCGCGAACGCAATGTCTGCCATTTCGTAGAAATCACTGATCTGCTTATTGTCCAGCGTCGGCGACGACTTGGTGAAGGAGGTCTCCTTTTCGCGCTCTTCCGTCGACTCGTCGGATGAGCTTTTGCGTGCGGACGAACCACTTCCGGACCCACCACCGCCAACATCACCGCCGGATTCGCTACCTCCATTCGCTCCATTGGCACCACTACCGCGGCGTACCACAATCAGATCGTGTAGCCTTCGCCTCCGACGTTCCACTGGCTGGTGTCGGCCGGTGTCCAGCGCCGTTGTCGATTGGCCATCACTTTCCGAGCAAATGTCACTCTTGGAGATGCTGCTCGACACGATAATGTAGTCGTTGCGCTTTTGTTCCGCCAGTTGCCGTATCAGTTCCTCGCTGGGCGTAACACTGGCGCTACGACCATCTGGCCGACCACCACTATCGTCACCGCCACCGCCCGCCAGCTCCGTTAGCTCATCGTCCTCACCGTCCACACTGTCCCGCCGGTGGCCGTGGCCGTCCTCCTCTTCGTCGGCGTCGTCGAGCGGTGGGATCCACACGAGAAAGGCCGGATCCATGCCGAGGTACGAACCGGGTGCGGCACCCGCATTGATCACGTTGTAGTCGTAGTAGTCCAGCTCCATGTCCTGCTCTGAGGGAGCGCCAAGCGAAAAGTCCGATCCGGCCAACAGTTTCTGTAGGTTTCGCTTCTCTTTGCTGTCCTTGGCGTTGCGGGTGCGATAGAACAGACTCCGGCGGACCAGCGCCGGACTGATCACGCCCGGATCCGGCGGAGAACAGCATTCCTGAGCAACGATGAGTAGAGATTAAAGTGGCAACATGCCGGAGTGCCAAGGGGGTGCATAAAACCTACCACATCCGAAGGGCTCACGTTGGTCAACGTAGCCGTACTGGTGCTGGTGGCCATCAGGCAGGTGGCACTCTTGACGAGCCCCTGATCACCTGCGAATAAATGTAGACGTTAGACGAGCATTCGATTTGGGTGCACCGCAGCGGAACTTACTGCGGGCCGTGTCACCAAACTTTCGCGTGACGAGTGGCGTCTTCTCGCGGTTCAGCGAAGAGTAGGCCGAACTCAGTTCCGTCGTCGACCGTTCGTCATCCGTCAGCTCGGTCGTGGTGCGGTCCGTCCGCACGGACCCCGGACCCGGCTGTTCTTCTGAGGCCGCGGAGGGATGATCGAGATCGTTCAGAGCCGGTGGGCTGACGCTGCCGTCCTCCGCCTCGGCGTGCTTCAGAGAGCCGGCTTTCCGTATCTGCAGCTCCATGATCACCTCGTTGCTGCCGTCGGAAGCAATCGCATCCACCGAGTGGCCACTGTGTACCGAAGACTCCAGCGCGTACTCGACACTCTCGCGGAACCGTTCATGCTTGACGGTCGTAATGGTCCGAGGGCGCAGCTTGACGTACGAAACAATCTCCGAGATCAGGGTGGTCGTCGATACGGCCCTCGAGCGCGGTTGGATCGGTGCGGACGCTCCTCCGACCGATTGGCTCGAACCGAACAGTGTGTGGGCCGGCGAATCCATCGCTTCCATCCGGTGCGTGGCCAGTTCGTACTTTCGGTAGCGAAAGATGTACTGCAGCACGAGCAGAAAGCTGACGATCACAATGAAACAGATGAAAACGATCGCACAGACGTGGGCCACCGTGAACCGTGCGTAGCCCTGCAGACTGTGCACGATGGGCATGATCACTTTGCTCGCGATCGTGGTGCTGTTGCTGCTGGTGACCAACAACGGCTGCGTAACTTCTGCAATTGGGAGATGGCACAAACGTTACTATCTTGACTTCACTGGAACCGTGTTCCGCACCACGGACTTACTGATCTGCTCCGCCTGACCCAGAAAGCCGGCGTTACACGCGTCTTCGTAGTCGTCGCTTTTGCGGGAGAAGAACTCCACCAGCAGCATGTTGGCGGACGCTTCCGCTACGCCGCTCGCCCCACCGCCCTCGCGTTCCGGCTGGTCACCGGCACCGTACTGTAGAATCAGCTCGTCCGCCACGGAATCACCGTCCCGTATCTTGAGCCACTGGCCGTCGCACGAGAACTTGTGAAAATCGACCGTGAACCGTATCCGGCACCCGTCGTCGCCTTTGATGAGCCACAGGCTCCGATCGGGGCAGCTGTGCGAGGAAGACCCGAGCAGCCGCTTCGGTTTGACCATCCCCAGGTGGATGACGCATCCGCACCGGCACCCGGGCCCAATCTCCGTGTTTACGTCCTCGATCTCCAGCGGCAGATTGATGTTACCGATTGCCGGACTAAACATACACTCCCAGGAGTCGGCCGAGCTCTCCAGACCGCACCGCTCCGTTTGCACCGATGGACCCTGCACCGAGAGAGAGAGAGATACGGCATCCCGGAGTCGATTAGAGTAACCCAGTAAGAAGCCTGCCTTCATCTTATAATTTCGTGTTTATTTAATATCGCGATCGAGACACACCAACATCGAAACAATTATTGGCCCACCCCTGTGCCGAAAAAGGAACAACCGACCACCAGACCTCAGTCCGAATCACTCTTGGAACCGGCAAACTCGATCGTTTCATCCTCGATCGATTCCGGTGCATCGACGATCACGACGCTTCCGTCCGGGTACTGCTGCTGCTGCTGCTGCTGCTGTTGGGACTGTCTCTGCTGGCTGGCCTCATCATCACCAAGCTCCCCTTCATCCTCCTCTTCACCCTCCTCTACCCACTCCTCATCGTCTGGATCGTCCCCTGAGCCCCCGTCGACGGCTGCGCTGGGCTGCTCGGCATCTTCGAACGATTCATTCGAATCGTGAAACACGAGCCGTGACCCACTGACCACATCGATGATGGCCCCACCGCCACCATCCACCTGACTGCCGTCTTCGGCATCCAGTGTCACGGCGCTCGACTTTTCCGCCTCGTCGCCCGCCAGATTGGCCGCGCCTGGCACGGCCTGGTCGGTGCTGGAGCTGATGATCGGTGAATCGCTGGCCGGGTCGTCGTAGCCGTGCGTCTTGCGTAGGATCGTGTCCATCGATTCGCGTGGAATAACGCCCAGGTCGCCCTGATCGTACAGCTCCGGAAGTGACGCCACGATCGTCTCCACCGATTGGTCCACCTGCGGTTGCATCTCCAGCTCGTTGAGCGTGTTCAGTAGGTCCGCGATCAGCCGCTTCCGTTTGATCTCCTGGTACGGCAGGTCCGAGTCCTCCTCGTCGCCCTTGAACGCCGACCGCACCGTATAACGAACCGTCTTCAGTACGTCCGCGATACGCTCGAACTCCTTCCGGTGGTGCTCCGATTCGCTGCGCAGCGTCTGGCGATCCGAGTTGATGTAGTGGATGTACTGTTCCAGCACGCGAACCTTCTGCCGGAGGTGCGTGTACTCCTTGCGGGTGGCCTTGTTCTCGCTTTCCAGCTCCGCGGCCCGCAGCTGGTACGCGTTCAGTTCGGCGTTCTTCTGCACGAGCGTCTCGAACTGATCGGTCAACTTCTCGATCGTCTCGAGCCGCTCCTGGCAGGTCTGCATCAGCCGCTGCCGCTCGGCCACATCGATGTTGGCCTGGTTCCGCAGCTCCGTGCTCTGCTTCCGCAGCTCGGTGTGCTGCTTCTGAAGCCGCTCCTGCGTGTAGATCATCCGGTCCATCTCGTTGTTCAGCGCAATGTTCTCGCGCACCAGCCGCTGCGTGTGGGCGGCCACCCGGATTTCGGACGACTTGGTAAACTCCGTCGACAGCTGCAGCAGCTTGTTCTCGACGTCCTTCCGCAGCCGGTCCTTGTCCAGGATCACCTTCCGTTCCATCTCGTAGAGCGTCGACTTGTGCCGTTTGTTCTGCTCCTTCAGCTCACTGTCCTGCGCGTCAAACTTGGCCATCAGCTCGTCGCGCTGCAACCGGAACTCCTCCATCGAGTTGAGCTTCCCGGTCAGCAGCTTGATCTCGGATGTGAGCTGCTCGTGCATCGCCCGATACTTGCCGTCGAGCGTGTTAATCTGCCGCAGGCACTCGTCGTTCTCCTGGTCCCGCACCTTCGACAGCTCGCTCAGCTTGTCCTCGAGCTCCACGATGGTGCCCACCTTCTCCTGCAGCGTCCGGTCCAGGTACGCCGTCACATCGGCCCGGTCCTCCTCGATCTGCTTCAGGCGGCTCTCGAGCTCCTCGTTGCGCTCCTCGATCTTCACGTTGTGCGTCCGCAGGCGGGCCAGCTTCTGGTTCAGATCGTTGATGGTGATCTCGTAGAACTGCCGGTCCACGGCGCTCAGCCCGTCGACGGGCTGAATCTCCGGGACCGCCTTTTTCGGCTTCTTCGGTTTCTTTTCCTTCGGCATCGCGCTGTACACTGCCACGGACAATTTCGCTCCCCGGCGGGACTGCGCCGACCTAGCAAGCAAGCCCTACTTTGATCCACCTTGCCTTGGCAACCACCGCGTCGATGGCGGTGGTGTATTGATTAAATTTTCTGTTCTAACACCCGTGAGGAAACTCTGTCTCGTCAGCGGTCAGGACCGGGTGGTGGTGGTGGCGGCCGTACCGCGGACTTTGCACGCAAACTCGCGTCTGCACGGAACTCGTACGGATAGCGTAGACACGAACGTCTACATAACTTCAGTGAGGTGTTTGTTTATTTTCTTTTGTTTTTTGCATAAAACCGTATGGCAGTGCGAAGCCAATGCGGTCGTTAGGTGATGCGTAAAGTTCGTTTCCCAGAATGTGCTGCAACGGTTTTGTTTATTTCTTGCAATGGTGCACCAAGGTGTCACCAAGTAACGCGTGTGCCAAATTGTACCGTAACGTAGTAACGTCAAATTGATCATGGCAACAATTGGGCTACTTAGGATGCTGGAAGTTTCGTGATTCACAATGAATGTTTAATTTTACTCAAATAAACTGATATTGTTTGGCATGACGCAAAGACATAGTACCGGGTAAGGCAGGTTTGCCGGTTTTAATTCACTCCGATGGGGATAATTATTCCAGCCAAAGCTTAATAGCCACTCACTGTCGACCACTTTACTTCCATCGGGCGCTTCAAAAGCATTTTTGATGTCCTTTACAACCTTAATAGAAGGGCAGGAGAGATAAAATCAAGAGGAGCACAAAAAGCTTCGTTGCAAATTCTTAAATTCACCCAAAAAGCTCGGAACTACTTTTTGTTCTTTCAGGTTTCTGCTACAACCTGCACACTTCTTATCCAAATACTATAATAATAAAACGATTTTCCTTTTCTACGTTTTCGCGCCAAACCTTCAACTCGACCCACCGGTGTCGCCCTCTGGACATTCCCACCACTTCCGGTCTGCGGTGGTAGCGTGACGGAGTCGTACTGTGTAGTCGCAGCCGGCCGTATTTGCCTGATGTTGATTACATTTCGCCCGATGGATTACCCGGGCCGGGCAGCACGTCCGAGCCACATAAGCCAAGCGGCCACGGCTTTGACGAAAAGCAACCTGGGGCCTGGGATTCCAGATTGCAGAAACAGGCCGGTGCGTCCGCCGTAGCTCCAGTTTATTAGAATCCATTTTTACGACATCCACCACTCCCTGCCAGGCTCCCTGACAAGCTGCTGCCCTTGCCTTGCCTTTGTTCACTGGATCGGCAAGAGCGTTCCCGGGGATATTAAATGTTTTGCGCCGCGCAGCACTTTGAAAACTTTTCTACCGTAGAGGAACACCTCGACTGGCGACGTGTTGCATGTCGGTGGTCGGGCAATCATTAAGGGGCACAGCACGGCACAAAAAAATCGATACCTGCAGCTGGTACCACCAAGCGGCGAAGGCGAAGATTTTAAGTACCGAGTACCAATTGAGCCCGACTCCCGACGGAGTACCTACCTCACAGAACTTGGCACCGTAGCGGGGTGGTGGTGAGTCACAAAATCGATAGCGATTCCTGATGCCACCCCGACAGGTTGTTGAGCAGTGCGTCCAGTTGCTCCAGGGACCCCATCCGCCCGAGTCGGAAGCTTTTTGGGTGGTCGGAGAGAGAGCGGCGAAAGAATTGAATTATTAGACAATACAAACCGAGCGAATCCATCACAAAAAATCGCTTGGTTTCATCGAAATTTGATTAATTCACCCGCGTCACTCAATTGGGCCGAAAACGTCAAATTAAAATTTAATTTGGCGACCGGGGACCGGACCGATTTAATGATAGTCACCTGTGACCGGAAGCGTGGGCACACAGTCCATCCGAATGTCCGCCACGGCACCGGATATGGCCTGGCTGACGTAGACGAAGCAGTACTCGACGAACTTCTCGTAGAACAGGTCGCACTCGAAGTACAGCGAGTGCTGGCCCTTGGAGACGCGCTGCTCGGCGATGTAGTGGAGTGATGTCGGCGGCACGAGCGACAGGACATCGGCCCGCAGTTTGGCGTACACGCGGACCCGGTCCGCCTGGTGCAGGATGCAGGCCGGGTACTGGAATAGCACGCGAATCCCTGGTCCGTGCGGATCACACGGGAAGATACTGCGGGTGTGCACCGTGAAAACGTACTGCTTGCTCCAATCGGCCTGCAGGAGCGCCCTGGTGGTGCGCTGCAGAAGAGCGCCCAACGACGGATCGACGAACGCGGCGCGTGACTTTAGCTGCAACCCGTAGAACCCGGCCAATCCGAACAGATCACACCGGAAGTGGATCTCCCGGTGGCGCGGCAGTCCTCGGACCTGCTCGGTGTAGAGTATCTGTGCCCGCGACCCGGACCCGGACCCATCGCTGCATGAGCCCTCGGACTTTCCGCAGTACAGCAACTCCAGCCAGAGCTCGGGCAGGTCCAGCGTTGGGTTGGCGGCGGCGGGCAGCTGACAGTGCGCGTCGGCGAACTCGAGCGTTCCCCGTATCTTCACCGCCTCCGGGTAGGTCTCGGTTCGGTTCGGCACGATGGACAGCCGTGCCGGGGGCCAGCTGACGTTCAGCGGCTGTCGCAACCGCTCATCGATCAACGTCCCCTCCGTCCCCTCGTCCAGCACCGCCAACTCGTAGGTGCCTCCGTGCAGGAAGTGGTGGCACGGCACTTTTATCTGCGTCACGTTGTGATTCACGTCCAGCCGGATGTCGAAGGTGGTTCGCGACGACACCGCGTCCACGGTACCACCGGGTGCCGCCGCCGGTTGGAACCGCGATATCTGCAGCTTCAACCGCGGCTCCCCAGCGAGGCTCTCTGCCGTCTGTTCCGTGTGCAGCTGAACGTCCAGATCGTCCCCGTACGCCGTGTAGGAGCTCGGTAGCACCAGCTTGCCTTTGCGCAGTCCCCGGACCGAATGGGCTGTAAAAAGTGGATAAAATGGGAGGCGTGATGAAAAAGGGGAGCCGCGCGCCCGCTCATTTTGCTCGGGAGGATTCATTCCGGAGCAAAAATGGCGGCGGATGTTTAAACAGGCGGCGCCCAATCCTCGGCGGGGGCCACCGCGCTCCATGGAGCTGACGTTGAAGTGATAAATCAAAACTATATGACCTCGTTTGGGGTGCCCTCTGCTCGCATTTCGAAATTTTTAAATTACGACCAACCAACAATGCCGGTCGGGGTCTGGTCGTGCTGCGGACTTACCGTGCTGCAGGAGCAGCAGCAGCATGAGTAGCGTGTTTACGTAGAGGAATGTGGTATGTGGCCACCTCCACACCACCGAAGCCGCCGCCGTCGGTCGGCCTGTAACGTGCATGCTCGCTGCTCAGCCCTCCAGCAGAGTCGAATGGTAGGACACATCCGGACACATCAATATCCGGCGGCTGGTTGGCGTAGCTGGCTACCGTTTGCTAGCTGTCCGGGCTGCAACATGTCGCTCTCTCCGAATCCTACTTCTGGGATATCCCTGGGCCCGAAGTCGGCCGAAGAATCCCACACGGGCCCCAACCGGGGCACGATAAGGCACAGATTTGGCACGCGGGACCTGAAACGGAACATAAAGAATCAAATTGAGTCGAGGTCTTTTGACGGTAAATTCGTTTAAACCTGGGCCAAGGTGGGCAAAGGTGGGGCCAAGAAAATTAATTTAGCAACGCGGAACCATTTCGACGTGTGTAACCGGAGAAGCGGCTTACGGTAGGGCGGAATCCTTAGCAAAGAGCGCAAGTTTAATCTAATCCCCGGCACGACAAGAAACACTCCCAAAGACCCAATAACTGGCGTGTTACTTGCGTGAATTGATACTTTTCATTTACAACGACGACACGTCGACACCCGGGGGTCGAGCTGGGCCGAGTAGAATTAATTAATCATAGGTCTCACTTTACCAACAACACTCACCAACCCGGGCACAACGATGGTGTGCAGAGTGTGAACGTGATCGGATCGGCCACCGGCCCCCGACCATCCCACGTCCAGTACGGGTCTTGGGGAATTATTAGAAAATACGAAGGACCACCGGAATTGGCATCGACAGGCCAGCCCGGCAGGCGAACATTGTTATCATTGTGGGGCTGCTGGGAGTTTTGCAAAAGTCACAGGCGACACCATTGCGACGGAGAATTCCATCCGGTGGTCCAGGCTGGAGGAGCTTGCTGCGAGTTGGGAGGACGGCCCTACGAGAGCGGCACGTGATTTATGTATTTAATTCTTCACTGGTATCCACTAGTGGGCACTGCGGTGGTCGATGCCGAGTAGAGCCGCGCCGTGGCAACAGTCACCGGTCGGGCTACGAGTGTTCGATAAATCCACCGCGCCATAAAACAATAGATCTTTATTAATCGGCCAAATATTCGCCAACAATTAACAGTCGGTGGCCCCGAAACGCTCGTCGATTATTTATGTGTCAACGGGATGTGAAGTTTTTTGGCGAAAAAGGTTGCCAAAGAAAGCCACAAACCGCACGAGGTCAGCCTCCGATGGTAGTTCCTCCGAGAAATCGAAAAGGAAACGAAATGCGTATCATCAGCGCAATGAATTATGCAGAGAACCCGCTGGATCTGGGAGGCTCGCCCGTCCCCAGCTAGTCGGAGATAGAAAATCATTCAAATATTGATTTCTAGTTTTCTGACTAAACACGATCGGTCGATAAGGAAATTGACCGGAAGAAGGCGGCCGGCCTCGTCGTCGGTGGAAAGTTTGGCCAAGCTTTCCCTTTTTGCCACTGTCCGATTGAAGCTGATTCGAATTCGATTTGCCGAGAACGGCATAGAATTGTGGCTTACAATGTTTCAAGTCGAAAGTTGGGGTTGTGTTGAATTTGGAGACTTCTAGAAGAACCTTATCTTATCCGGTAATGGCAACCGGTCCGAGCGGTCTTGGCCTGCAACAAAGATAGTGTTAATCCCTGTGTTGCTTACTGCAACGTTGTGTTTTTACGGGCGAAGTTGTTCGCCCCGTGCCAATCTGGAATCCTCACGCAAGTCTCGGCAATTGAACCCATTGCCAGCTGCGTGACAACGACGACCTACTCTGTTCGCGGGAAGCTACTTCGGCACTGTCTCGAAACTATGACGAAAAACTTCTTGTGTAATGAAATATTTCAAAGGAAATAAGTCGAAGCAGGAAACATGGACACGTGGACTACCATTTGTCCCAGGTACTCTCGGGGCACTGATTTTTCCAATAGTACCTTCGCGGGAAGGGGTTTACAGGATCCCCTGGCTGCAACTGGTGCCCTGGGGCCGTGGTCAGCTCCAACAGGCATGCAGAGAAAAGCAGCGAGGATGCATCTCCGGCCTTACCATAGAGACCAGTGAATCCATTTTCCAATCCATTGTTTCGCCAATTCTTCAAGAAATTTATTGCTGTTTAGCCTTATGATGCAAGGATCCTAGCCATCTTCATGCGTTGATTAATGTGAACAGCAGCCGCAGCATCCGGGCATCGGTTAATCCGAAATTTCGATTCCTAATCCTATTTGTGGATTAGCCCGTCGCTCGGTTGTTGGTACCAGACGACGAGAACGTTTCTGCGGAACGTATGCAAAGCACACGATTCAATGATTTCAAGGAAATTTCGGCTGATCGGGCGCGATTCGTGCGTTGCTTTGCATAATCACATGTTGAAAACATTCGAGCGAAAAAGAGGATTGTCGTTTAACCTTTATTCACATTGTTTTTTGTTTCAACTCATGGTGATTGGATAATCTGGAAGCCGACTGGAAAGAGTAACATTTGAATAATCTTCAATTAGCGGATTACTTTTTATAAACAAACACCGCACCAAGTGTCGAAGCGTGGTTGCAGCGGCGGCGAATGCTTCAATTACCATCTCATGGGCTAACTTTTCAGACACGTTTCGAAACGGTGAAACGCAATGAAAAGCGAAGTGTAAGGCGAAAATTCTGTCCACCGTTATTATAACCGGAAAATTCGCAGAAAAAACCTCCACTTATTGAATGTTATTCCGAGGAAAACAAAACTATTCCAAACTTCGAGCACATTCCTGTGCGCGGTGACAATTAAGGACATTCCCGGGGCAGCATGAAAGGCAGGGGAAACATTACTTTCTGGCGCGCCAATGTAATTGGTTTACAATCGGAATCTGTGTATGTGGCCTTTTTTCCGCTTCACTCTACGGACACGAAGAAAGGCCACGGCTCACGGAGTAGTGCGATTCCTTGGGCCAAAAGTTCCACGGTAGTTCGGTTATGTTCTACTATCGAAAGACACACAGTTTGGCTATTCCATTTCCCGTCGTCGCTGCCTGGTGTTCCGCGTGTAATGATACCGATCCGAATGTTTCCAGAGTTCCTTTTTTCCTTGCCTTGAGTTGACTTGCATTAATCTTTCTTTCGGCGGCAGCCACAGCCAAATGCCGACACCCCGACCGAGCCAGGGACGATGCCGAAGCGTAAGTAATTCGTTTTATATTATCATCTCCTGCCACAAACTGCCCAAGAACTGTCGTTTGCAGGGCGTGAGGACCGCGAGCCCCCCGTGGTGACACCACCACCACCGAGCGCTAAGTGAGTGCAATCATTTGGGGTGGGCCAAAAAGTTTTCGGTTGGGGCTCGTAAATTTCCGGGCCAGTGTTGTTGTTTGTCTCCTTTTTTTTGTTTGTTACTAACTCGGTTCGGTTGTCCCCATACTGGCGGACGCTTTGGTTACAGCAGCTCTGCGGCCGCTACCGGGATAATGGGGCACCATTTCAGAGGGCTTCACGGCGGGGACAACGATGTAAGACGTAACTTCTCTCCACTCCATCAGTTCGAAGCGCCCGCGACAAGGTGTGGCGCCGTCGTTTGCTGCAATAAATTATTAATTTGGGACCAGAATTAACACAAATATTGCGTTACAATGCCTCTCGCTTGAGACGACCACCGCCGCCGCCGACCTGCTTGTGGTGATCTTGGGGATGGTATCGTTCGCCGAAGTCAAAGCACCTCTCGGGGGAGAAATCATCCCTATCCGGGAATGTCGCAGGTATCATAGCAACCGCGAAGGGGAGCCGATTGCAGGCAACAAACGTGGAGCGTGAATATCTGCCTCTGGTGTGCTGTAGGCTGGCGTCTGGTGTCGGCCAAGAATAGGAGAACGCCTCTCGCCTGTGTGTGTCGCTATTATCCACTCCAATGGTCCACCGGCAACAAAAGGGGAGGACGGCCTCTTCGCAACAACATCCAGGCTGGGCGGCATATGAATGCTGGTGGCGTCAAAAGGTCGCCCGCAGTCCATGTGTGTGGGGATGATTTCAATAACATGAAATAACGCCCCGCCATGTTCGGCTGGATCGGCGGGCCCTGAATTGGGGAAGCGGCCTGGACACCTTGCGGTGGGTTTCCGCGAACACACGGGAACACCGGAACCGGTTGGGGACCAATGAACCGGGAGGTAGGTTTACCGAACGACGCCACGGGGCCACGTGGCAAGAAACAAGAGATGCAAATTAAATGAAATGGCCCTAGAAGGATACGGATACACTCCAGGGCCGTCTCCAGAATCGACGGGGGGACGCCGCCTCGTAAGCCGCCTCAAGATATGGCGGGCGAGCTCCAGGCAATAACTTGCGTCCCGTCGCTGCGTCAATAACCGTCGGGCGTGGCCCGTGGACCTGGACCTGGACCAGCGCCGCACATACATCACACGGCGCACGGACTCCACCGGGCGAATTATAAATCCTGACTCCCGTCCCCAGTAGACTAGACCAGACCGAGGGGCTCGCTCCGCCACCGCCGTCTGGCGCGTCGGTCGGTGTGTATCGCCGTGCCGTGAAACCTGCACCGGAACACCCGCTATACCCAGTTGCCGACTCCAGGGCAATCGGTTGGTCCAAGGGTTGCAAAGGGGGATTTTTCCAACGGACACAGACACGCAGTAGTAGTAGTGGTAGTGGTAGAAGAGCGGAAGACAACCGCTGCCGGAAAATAATGGCCATCAGACAAGAGAGGGGGAGCGGATTGCGCCAGTCGCCGCCGCCGCCAACCCTCAGTGACTCTACTTCCGTATCAGAGGATTATTCCCTGAGAGGGTAAGTTTGCATTTTGCCTTACAGGCGGGCGCGCCCGCGCGCCTGTGTGTGTGTTTGAGGCAGGAGTAATTTCCCTTTCTGGTCCTTTTGTCCGGTTTTTTGTCTCTCGATGGCTCGGATTTGGTCGTTCGGCTTTAACTCGCGTCCGGGCGGGGATTGCATGTGCTCGATGCGCCACGCAGAGTGCACCAGTGCACTGTAAGGACACCGCGTAATGTGTGTCCCAAATTGTACGGGTGTGTTAGTGACGGTTCCCTTCCCTTTCGGGGCACGCTCGAGGGTGAGTCCTGCTGGGTTCGATTCAATTCGTCCGACACATAAAAAAACCGAAAGCATAAAATATGGAAGAGTCCTCGGGAACCCCTTCAAAGAGTCCTCGTGTTGCCAGCCCTCGGCCACGAGGGCGCGGAAGAATCGTGACGTTCCAGACCGTTTTTTGTGTGTTTTTGCTGCCGTGTGGTCGTTGTGTGGTACAATGGCCACGCTAATGGTAATGAAGCTATCATTAACTAGAAAATTACGGCAATCAATAAGAAAACACTTTGCGCGGCACTGCAAAGCGCGCTGCAGGATTAATTCCGAGTTCGGAGCTCCTCAACAACCACAGCACCGGGCAACCAACCAGATCTTCAGGTCCGTGCAGGTGGGCTTCCGGAAGAAGCCGATTCTTCATAGAACTTTCGGTTTTGAAAGGTGCCGGGGCTGTTCCTTTGTTGGACCGGAAAAGGTCAGATGGAGCCAAATTGGAGCCGGGCTTCTCGGGGCGGATAAAATCACATCCCGAGAACCAACCACGGTGGCAGCGCAACCTTATCAAATTATCAGCGGCCTGGCCTGGTATTGTTGCGGCTCTCGGGCGGCCCGAAATTGAATATCTGTGTTCGCCCGCCCCAAAAGCGGCCACAAAAGAAGGCAACGACAAGGGAAGAAGCCAACGGCCTGCCTACCGACACCTGGGCATCCTGGATTGGAAGTGTCAGTTGAAATAAAACGCAAAACAGCCGGAAAATGGTGTGTTCATATACAGCGGCGTCGGTGTCGGAAGCGGAGTGGAGATTTTCACCTGATAGCCCCCGCAACCAAAGGCCGGGTGGCCTACAGATTGTTAACAACAACTGGAGGGGCCGCTGGGCAAAGCGGAAGGGCGGGAAAATGAAAACAAATCGAAGCAAAATCGAGAGTGAAGCGAAGGCCGGAGAAATGACAGTCGGTCTCCCGTGCCACCCACCAGGGTTCACCTCAATCGCAAGCGGAGAGGAAGGCCGGGCGGGGTAGAGCGAGAGGTGTTCCAAATTTCCTTATCTTCGCTACACACACACGAAGACACACGTCACGCCGAGGAAGCCCTCGTCGTCGCCGCATGCAACCCTCGTCAGGGTTTCGCCTGTTTCTGGGAACGGCGGTCGAGCCCTTAGACGTGCCCTCCGAGCTTCGAAGCCCGAAAGTGGTTCCACGGTTGGGCTTCAACCCCTCGGCTCCGTTTTTTTTTCCGTTCTGCTGCTGTCGGTGCCCGGCTCCGGCTTCGGAGCAATCACATCCCTCTGACAGGCCGCCCGCCAATCCGAACCAAATATTCTCGTCGGGCTCGTCTGACTGGAGTGATATATTTTTAATGGGTAAAACAACACCCCCGCGAGTCAGGGATGACTCACAGTACTTGGCGTGTGTGTGTGTGTGTGTGTCTGGTGCCAGTTCCGGGATGCTTGTGCTGCCGGGAAGTTCCAGAACCCACGTAGTTTGGTTGCAAATCATGAGGATGGCTTGGTTTATGGGGTATCGGTATCGATACTTCGAAGGGTTTGTCCTCCCCGCTCCACCGGCTCCTATGAATGATGATGAGCGGATGAACGGCGGTGTGTTGTGTCGGTGGCGCCAGCCGTCCGCCAGCGCCAGCATCCCTTTCGCCGGGGGGATAAACATGAGATGACGAGCCGGATGCCGAGTTCAATCGAGCAAGCTATCGAGGCCTCGATGTCCCAGGGCTTCTGGAGCGTGCAGTATTGATGTGCCAAACGCCACAATGGCCAACGGGGACTGCCAAAAAAAGTCAACCACATAATGGAGTGTGTGTGTGTGTGCGCGCCTCTTTGTTCAACCTTTGGTTCTTGGTGCGTGGTCACCAAAGTGTGTAGGCTGACTTTCTTTCCCCGGAAAGGACGAAGATGAATTTGGTTCCGCTTGCGGCAACGCGGGACCTTCCGGGGGCGACTTTTGAGGGGTGTCAGCTGGTTGGTTATTGTGCTGCCAAGTTAAAGGACAGTTGACTACCTTGCCATAATTTGCTTTACCTCCATTTGATTTGATTTATTTTGGGTTGACTGAAAAATGCTCATCTACGAAAATTGAATCAAATCATAACCAAATCTCTTTTAAACTGCTGTACTTAAAATATTGGGTTGGTAAAAACAGACACAACACCTGAAATCGTAGGGAAAATACAAGATATCATTTTGGAAAATCGTCGAGTGACTGAGTCAGATTTAGTAGAAGCCAGTGTAAGTAATATTTTGACTGAAGTATTTTGGGTTTCAGAAAGCAAAAAAGGTATTCGAAAGCGACTTTCTCGGCAACATTTTCGAAAGTATCAAGTGGATTTGGTGCGTCAACTCATCACTATGGATGAGACACGGATCTATCACCATGTTCCTGAATCAAAACAAGAGACTAAAGGGTGGTGTGAACCTGGCTCTGAAACGAGTTCGTGTCCAGAAATCGGCCTAGAAATCGGCCATAAATCGGTCAGTTTTTTGAGATTCGGAATGAATTTTGTTTGTGGATTACTTGCAAACTGGTAAAACAATAAACTCTGAATATTTTTGTAATCTTTTAGACCAGCTGAAGGAAAACAATCGTGAAAAAAGACCCTGGTATCACAACAAAACCGTTTTGCCATCTTGCTTGCCTCTCAACCCTGCCCGGATGTAGCTGGTAGTGCAGTACTTCAGCAGACAATCGGAGAAGGCATTGAACGCACTGCGCGGCAACTGACAGCCCGACATCTATTGGAGTTTTGTATCAATTGAACCTTTCAGATCATTTATTGAAGAACAAAATTACCGAGAGAATTGCTAAGGAGGAGTTTGATTAAAATCAAAAGCCGTTCGATTTCCAAATCGTAAACATCTCATTCTACTTGCTAACCAAACGTTATTGAAAATATTGCACAACAAATTGCATCAGCATTTCATCGCCGTTCCACTTGTCTAGGTAACGGGAATTCCCGTACTGGTCCCCTGCGCGTCCCTCGAAATCCCGTGTCCAAGCAATCAATTCTTGTTCTAATAACGCCAGAAGGGAGCCCTCGGACTTTGGCTGAGTTGAAGCGTATTGGCAAACAACTTCCGCTACAAAACGGGACCAACGGGGATCGTTTTGTGTACATCTTCGCTCTTGCATCCGGCTCCGGCTATCGGCAGCCTCGGCCCTCGTGTTACGCTGCAGAATTGCAGAAAAGATTGCGGAAACGGACGTCGTTGACGTCGTCATCGTCGCCGCCGGATTGGACGGTGGAGTGACACCCTCTTGTCGAAGCGGCCGTTGACCGGCGAGTGGAGCGTTTGATCATTCGTTACAGTTCGTGGACGGAAAGATATCTTCCTCTCCCATGTTGGGGGGGCGCCCCTGTTGTTGACAACATACCAGTGGACCAGAGCAGGGGCAACGACTGCACATTGCGGACGAAGCTTTAAGAACCCGTTCCTCGCAGTTCGGGGTTGGCGCCCACGTTCGCTTCTTATCGACAGCGGTGGCGTCCCCGAAGGCTCCGTGCGTGTTCCGGTGCGGGCTCCCGTCGTCGTGCGTTCGTGCGGTGGTCTTGGGTGGAAATTATTGCGACCCAAAATTGGTACCCAGGGAGCACTACGGCCTCGGCTGCCTGCCTGCCACAAACTCCCCGTCAAAACCGATTCCGGATTCCTCTCTCATTTTCGCTGGATTATCGAACGCCCAACGTGCGGTGTCCAGCGTTTGTCAAACTGGCCGGGCCTAACGAGCCTCACACACAGGCCGCCGGTGGCCGGGGAAGTAATTTTGTGCTCGGGCGAGTTATGGCCGGTCCCCGGGCCTCATCACAGGACCGTGGCCGTGTCTGTTTCAACAAATTACGAACACACTCCTTGTTACCGACCGACCGACCGATTTGCAATTCCGGAGCCTCCGTTTTTTGCCGGAACTCGCAGGACACGGCGTGTGGAGTGGAGCGGAGCCGATGCCACCATTTCTCCGCCGGTGGAGCCCATAAAAAAGGCGGTGGGTCCGCCATTTAATGGCCATTTTCTTTCTCTCCGTCACACATCGCACACGTCGGACCCGAGGCGTAACAAACGATCCGACGGGACGACGGGAAACGGGCCACTTCATCCCTTTCGCCTTCGTTTGCATGTGGCGCGCCGGGACCGTGTGGGTGACACTCTCGGGGTCGTGGCAGAAAAAAAAGTGCGAGGTTTGTCCGTTTATAAAATGGGCTTAAAAAGGCTAAGGCCAGTCGGTGCCCGCTTTGGCGGGCGGGCAGCTCTTGTCATTCGATCGGGGCCACCTCGTCGGATTACGTCCAGCCAAGGGCGGGGGGAAGCGATTCCCGCGAAACCCCGCAAAAGTCGCGCCGGGACGTCGATTACCCTTCGAACCGGTTGTTCGATCCGCGCGCATTCCCATTAATCGACTTCCGCCAGGGTATTGAGTGTCGGAGGAGCGTACGGGAAATAAATCGTATTTTATCATGTTTCCTCTAAACGACCCGAACCGGGCCAACAAAACGGGCCTGCCCTTTTAGTGAACCCGCCCCCCTTTCCCTTGGCCACCTGCACCGAAGGTATTAGGTTGCACCCTTTGCCTCTGTGCCGGAGGTTCGTGTAAAAATTGGAGCACGAGCACGTCGGGTCTCACCGACACCGCGGCCGAGTTCCAGGAGTTTTGCATCGCAACGGAGCAGGGAGCAAAATGTCAACCACAGCGCGCCCGCCGCGTATCGCGTTTCCCCAACACACGATGTTTGATAAAGTGTTTCTCATTTATCGCCGATCGCGGGCGATCGGGTTAAGAAGCGAGACGAGCCCCATTCCGCGGCTCGACGGTAAGTCAACAGCTCGTGAAAACTATCGACCAATTTAGGCGAAAGACCCCCGACGCGATGTAAACGGGCTCGGGATGCCGTAAGTTAATCCCAAAGTTGGTCACGTACGAGTTTTTCGTAATGAATTTCGCCTCTTTTTATCGCTCGATCCATTTTCACCCGCCGTGCCTTGGCCCCAATGAGTCTCCGATGCTCGGGGCGTGTAAAAACCGGTGCTCCCGGCGCTGAGAGCGATAATCAGCTCTTATGGGACTCCTGTGGGTTGGCAACGTGGGCCGACCAGTCCCGAGACTCCTCAAAAATGTAGAGCCATGAACGGATTTAGGCGGACGATTTGACAGTAGCCGTGGCTTCTTATGGGTCGTGGCTTCATATGGATGGACCATTCTCATGACATGAGCAACCCACCGGAGCGTGGCGAGACGTATAGCTCGTAGCTCGAGATGAACGTTGTTTGATTGTTGATGAACAGATTGTTTAATTACTTTAATTAATTGACAACTATAGCTACGTAAAACTTACTTTTGAAGGTATCTGTTGGAATACAGCAACCGTTAGCGTCCATAATAACTTTAGTTTATAGCACATCGATATGACATCTGTCAAATAAAGTGTTTGTCACTTTGCCTATGACCATTACCATTCCAGATTACTGCGCAAAACCACGCTCTTCTAATAGGAGGTTATAGTTCCTGAACTGCTTCAACCGCAAGACTTATCGGCCAATGTATGGGCCAATCGTCGTCCGCTTTACGCTGGGAACCGTGCCTGAAGGGAGGGCATAGACCGTAAAACCGCATAGATAAATGTGATTTTGCATCGCACTTTGCATTTAAATAACAAATCACGAAGCCGGTTTGTGAGGTTTTCTTTTTGCATCTTCCCGAGTTGCCCCCTCGGGGAAAAGTGTCCGCATCCTTACCCATCCTAGGATTGTCCAGGGCTGCGACAGTAAAAAACAACTAGAAAAGAAAAACACGGTCACCGCTTCTCGACAACATGATTATTGACGCGGGACGGGGCCGCACCTTGGATCGTCCTCGGGGTTGGAAAATGATCATGTCCGATGGCGGGCATAACGGTGGTACGGCCGATTACCACCTCCGGTTTTGAATGGCGACCGTCATGAATGGGGTGTAATTTTCGTGTTTTCCACTCCATTACTTTCGAGCTCCAATTTGCGCTCTCCATCACTCTCGATCAGCTTCGACGTTGACGCCGGGGCTTTTGTTTCGTCGCTCACATTTTTATGCTGTCCACTCGAGCACGAACGCGCACGTGGAGTGCCGCTGGCAAGATGGGCAAGAGTTTTCAAACATATAATGGACACCTCAAAAGTAGTGACATTAGCGAGCAATGGAGCAAGTTTCTAAAGTAAAGCCACTTCGAAGTAGCCCCAGCATTTCGTTCCCCAAAATGGCCGCGTCGCCAGGCAGAGGGGATTAATCTAATTGTGGCGTTAGTAATTTTCGGTTTAAGGGTACCGACACACTCAGCCCAATTACTCAGCCGATGGAGGCGCGCGCGCACTAATGGAAAAGAGTCGAGAAGCAATAACACAAGCCACCGCCGCCGCCGCCGTAAGGACGAGAAGGATTCGAAGGGTCAAAAAGGTTCCTCCTTCTGCATTCCAATGACCGAGCTGCTGTGTAAACATTGCATTGCGACGGCGGCCACTAGCTGCTGGACAGTTTGAAGTCCCGGAACCCGGACAACGGGAACACCAACGGTCGGTCTGTGTGTGTGCTGGGAACCATATTGTCCACCGGGTGGGGTGGCCAGAGCGATTAGCAAGCATTAATGGTGCTTCTCCTTGTTTTCACCCTGCATGCTCCGGGTGTCGCCGTAGGGACGCGTAGTTAAAGAGCTTCGGCCACGCGGAGCGCCTTTCTTAATGTTTTCAAAGCCCACCCAACCCAAAGCGCGGCGGTGGCGGCGACCTGGTAACAGGAAGTAATTAGTTTTCAGGTTCTCTGTTTTCCAAACTACCTACCCACTTTGGTCCGGTCGTTTCAACATGAGCTTCCCTTTGATTCCTACGAACGTAACGAAGGTTTCTGGTGCACTGACAAGGATTAGGGCACGGGCCCCAGGTCGGGAAATGTTAACGAAAAATTTAATCAACACTCGTCAGTGCATTAAGGTGTTTCATTACAATGGATTCGTAAAACTATGTAAGAAAAAGATGTATCCCGATAGAAGCCGTATGCCGTTTCTAAATTGTCCATCAACGGTCTCGAGGTTCGTAGTAACAAATTTTAACAAGAATCATTTAACAACGGTTACAACGGTTCTCTTTTAATTTGCTGCTGCTGGCGGTGATTACTAAAGGTTCACTTAATTGGAGTTCCTCGGCGAAACAATATTTAAAACGGCCCGCTCGCCACCGAAAGTAATCAGATAAAGTGTGCGCACAATTATTAAGTACATTATCATCAGACTCCACGTAAAACGGAAGACCCCGCGGAACCGTTCTCAACGCCATCAACCCAAGCTACATTTAATTATCGCATCTTCAAGAGTGTTAATTTTTAATCCTATCGCGCCCGGTGCTTCCCGGTAACCCATTTCAAGTGGGTTACCGGGGGTTTCCACCGGAACCGGAATCGACGGTCCGCGGATCGTCAGATAAAATGCACTGAATAATGGATGGCCTCACGCGTGTGCCGTGTAATTTCGTGCGCGAATTCGATTTGGCCAGTTGGCCGGAGTGGTGCGATTTTTACAACCACCCGTCAGCAGGAGCAGGAGCTTCGGAAATGAGATAACCGACCGACGCTGGAAGTGCCACGCAATACGTAAATAAAACAATGCCGAGCGGTCGCACCGGTTTTATGATTTAATCCTCGGGCACGCGGTGGTCGGAAGGGGGTCCTTTTAGCGTGCAGTTATCGGGATTCTTGGTGTGGGCCTCGTTCGGGTCAAACGCTGGCAGCAGCTACCGTGGCGGGTGATTTCCTGGTAAAAAGGATAACGGTTCCGCTGGGCAGCGGCCGCGCAGCGAACTGGAGGAGTGGGCAAACACTGTCGTGGGGAAGGTGGAATACATTTTTCCGAGAAAAAGCACGTTTATTTACCTTTCTTTGCTATCCCTCTATCGCGGTCTCTCTCCCGGTCCTAGGGGTCCTGCGTGCGTCACGCAGTTTTCGCGTTCGTTTAGCAAACTTTGTCACACCAAACCGAACCAATTTTCCCGGTCCGCCGGTTGTGTGGGCCAAATTGAAAATTCGAAGAAAAGGCCACGCACGCCACACGTTCGGTTTCCTCGGCAATCCTCGAACCGCACCTAATACGCGTAACACGCGTTGGAAGCGTTTTCTTTTTTCGCGCGGGATTTTTCCACTAAAACTGATTTTTCATCACGATTCACTCAGAGGGCACTAAAGGAGCATCACCCCAGAGGGGAACTTTCGAGCCGTTGGGGCACTTGCACTTGCTCAACGGATTTGAAGCGTAAATTTTAAAACTCCACTTCACAGTCACTCGGTTCGGTTGCGGAGGCTCCTTTGATTGCGTTCCGACTGACTGACGCAGGCTGTACTTCATTAAACACCGGCTGGGAGGGAAAAATAATGAGGAAAATGGATAATCTCACACAGAATTCTTCATCATTTTCCCAGCACTCGCTTGCTACTGCTTGAGTCGCCCTAGAATCTTTGATCCATCTGCTGGCTGGCGCGGTTCGATGGCGAGTGCGAGAAGCAATGGCAACTCATTCATTGTGAAACGAAATGGAAACACGACGACGACCGCTGTGTGTGGACGCATCAAACCACCAATGCTGAAATGAGATGCTTTGAACACACACACACACGGACTGTGGGCACACAATGGAACTAGGACCGTGGCATTCCTTTGCGTGTTTTTGAAAGCGAAACGACAGTTGGGCCGACGACGACGACGAGTTGGAGGGACGCCTCCGACCGCCGCCGACGTATAGCCTTTCTGTAGTGTCAAATTTCCAATTGTTTAAACGAAATCACGTTATGCTGTGTGTGATGGCTGGGGCGTCGCCGTCGTCGTCGTCGTCGTTTGTCCGCCCGTTTGATGGTTTTAATATTATTATTACTGCCCCAAATGGCACGGCACGGCGCCCCGATTACGGTACGCGAGATGAATGCTGCTGCTCCTTTTTGATGATGGAATTTTATGCAACGAGCACACACACACACCAGGCGGCGGTCGCTTTTCACACGCTTTCTCAGGCTAAATCTTTAACAGCAACAGCAGCGCCAGAGTTGGCCTATGTTTTAAATCAAAGCCAAAGCCACAATCGGCCGACGGGGGCGCAGGCAGCATAAAGCAGGCTTTTCGGGGTCCACGGTGTCAAAAACCGCATAAAAGCGACACTTGGCATGCTACGTGCTTTTCAAATGCTGGACGGGAGAACGGCTTCGAGTAGCTTTGTTGGGAAATGGCGCACAGTAATGTGCCGTTTAGGGGCGCTCGCGGTCTTAAATTGAAACTCCACGTTCAAATTATCCCCCCTGGGCGATGGGTACATCCAGGATGCATTATGTTGATCAAAGGTGTTTAATGTCTTTTTTTCCACTGCTAGGTGTGGGTGATTGCGTTTTTTTCTAATTGTCATATTTTTAGTAGTCCTAAAACGCAGTGAGAGAGGCGAAACGTTTTTTTAAACATCCGAACACGTTTACAGAACACGAGTTTTAAAGCGGGATATTCAAAAAAAGCTAGCAAACCAGTTACCCAATTACACGAATCTGACAGACATCGCTCTAGTTATTTCATGTTTAACTGTTTTAGCGTTTTTTACCACTCGAAATGCTAGTGTCTCGCACTAAAAATAATGCTGATATTAACTCAGAGTTAGGCAACGAATTTGTCGCGTCAAGCGTGGCGCGCACTGTACTTCTACTTAGCATTTACTTTGTTTGAATTTCGGTAGCGAACAAAAACAACACACATTTTACAGCCCGCCACTACGGTTCCGGCATTCCGACCGAGTGTGTGTGTGTGTGAGAGGAGGAACAGGCATTGTGTTTTGTGGACACTTCTTACCACTAACCTCCCCTTATGGTTGTTTATTCTGTGCGCGCGAATAATGCTCTCGGCGCGTTCGGTTGCCTAGCAACGTGGACCGCCGGTGCATCCGAAAACGTGTAGAAAGCCTTTTGGGGGTCCGCCAACTACCCACCAATTAGGGCGACTCGATGGCGTACTTGGTTTTAATGCCACCGAAAGGGACACACGCGAATGTTGTTGGAGCGAAGCGAAGAACAAACACGCGGCACCGGATCCGACGCACTTCCGGCGCAACACTGCTTCCGTGGCTTCCGTGGCGTTTTGCCTCCGTCGTTCCGAATCCCGGCAAATCTCGACCAAAAGCCGGCAACCGGACGACACGACGACCGCGACGCTGGCCGGATGGATGTGCACTATTTCGAAGGGTATTGCGTCCGTCCCGAGCGCGCCATGGCGTCCTTGCGTGGCTCGGGTTCGGCGTCGGGCCGCATCCTTCGTCGTGCATTTATGAATGAGGGGGAAGTACCCTCGTGTGTCTCGTCTCGTTTTTGTGCTGGCCGCGGCCACGGGCCGCCGCCGAAAGTTAACACAATTTGTAGCACACGCGGGGGTGCCGGTGCGCATGTGCCCGACATTAACACCCCTACTATACGGGGCCGACTGCCGGGAAGCATCGGCGTCCTGCCGGCATCGGTGTGTCCTTTCATGTTGTGTGTGCGCCGAGGAGGGTGACTTCGGGCGTGTGGCCAGAGAGCGTTATGCGCTTGAATGGGTAGCTTTGAAAACATCGCGTGCTAGCTCAACCACCGCCGGCCAGACAGCGTCGTATGGCATGATGATGGTCAGGGGGGGATCATTTTGGGCAACAACGCTATACGTGGCAACTTCGCTTGCATCAATCGATTTATTGCTGGAGTCCAACGGCATCTCCTGGGGTAAGGACATCGAAAAATAGCTACTCATTTTTTGATGAACTACCCGCTTCTCATAGCGCCCTGGCTCGATGCGCTCGACTATGTCCTCCTATTAGCCGTCTCTTTGGGTTTTAAAACTTAGCCGACAACAGAGCCGCATCAGACTAATAGTATTTTAATAGCCATTACCAATAATGAAACATTTCGAGTGGAATATTTCATGCCCTTTGCCAGATTCTCATAGCGCCCTGGCTCGATGTGCTCGAGTATGTCCTCCTATTACTTTTTTGGTTCATTTTTCATTTATTTATCAACCCGAAGGCCCGTAATGGAGGCGACTTTGTAACGGGGCATTAGAACCGAGAATGCAGCATAAATCAAAGCGTTATGGTAATATTTCATATCAATTCCTACCATCCGTTACGTGGTAAAGAAAATAGCAACAACCCTCTTGACTGATTGTTCGCGCGCCCTGCCTCACAAATCGACGCGCCACATCGCAGTTCTGGATGATTACGCAGCTTTTCGCTCGCTGTTTATCTTGCTGATGGCTTCCAGTAGCAGCATCGTAGACCGAACTTTTTGCAACAAGTGGTACGCCCAGCGCGAAGACAAAGACCACTTGTCGACACTTGCCCCGTCGTCGTCCCATAATCGAGCAGCCATAAAATCCTTGAAGTATGTACATAACCTTGATGTGCACATCCTTCGTGCTCGCCGCGTGCCACAATAATGAATGCCCGGGCCTTTTTTAGTTCGCGTGAGGGACACACTTTGAGGATATTTACTGTCCAAGAACAATGGCCGGGCCTGAAAGCATAATGCTTTCATCCGAGCCACACTAGCCTTTCGCGTGGTGGCGAAAGAAGCCTCGCGAAAGTCAAAGTGTCCTGCCTCGCTGGGCGCCACAGAATGGTCAGGGACGATGGAATCAAAAACAGGCGCACACTTCAAACGATGCGACCAACTGGATTAAATTAATGGAAGCGCGTTTCTTCGTCCTCGGTCAGCTTTCGCCGGGGGTGGCCGGTTGAAGCTGGATACCCGTTACGGATGTTTTGTTATTCTGCTTCACCGGTTGCGGCAATGAAGGGAAGCAAAAGGTCGCGGGTTATTGAGAGGGCCGGGAACGGGTAACATCTGACCGAGCTTTCCGACAGACCACATCGAAGCGGTGTGCGTAATGCATCCGTGAAAATTACGACAGTCTACCGTTCTTTTTTTGCGTACTTTCCGCGTTTTGTTTGAAGCTGAAAAATAACACATCGTGAGATCCTTTTTCTGAGAGGGCTGAGGCCTGTAGGTTGGTCAGAGTCTTTTGTCTTGGGAAAGTTTGCAAACAAAATGTTTTGTTTCGGTTGGAAGGCAAATTGAATTGAAGAGCCGGGATAAAACATGTCTTTAATCAGATAATTGAGCTCAACAAGGAGGACAAGATAACATGAGCAAACGAACTTCTTTGATCCAGTTTGAAAAAGTTCATGAAAAAACATTGCACAAATGTTCGCAGGTTGGTCGGCAAAGTGGTTGGCTATGTACTCCTGTTACTTATGTATCCATTTTCGGTAGCCATATTTGGCTGTAGTCCTTGAAGTCGTTAGTCGTTGCGCCAGCAGATTTGGAACACGTGGAAACGCTTTGAACCGAAGCATGAAACCAGAAACGCTTTAGAAACCAGAAACCGACCACTGGTGGGTTTAAAAAACCGTTTAAAAAAGCCAAATATACTACCTGTTAATTTCGGTCGACTCATAACTGCATTGCACTCCGTCCACAGTTTGCTGAGACTTTCGCACAAAACCAACCATCGCGGAACATTTTTCACAAATCAAGGCGCACTTTGATATCTGATTTATTATCGCTTACAACACGTACGTCGACGTTGCGCGTGGTAAGAAACCAGCTGCTGGTTCAATAAAATTGCAACATTTCAACTACCTACAAACGGTCACCGAGCGAGGTGCCGACGAATTCCTAATTCCGAAAGTGGACGTAATATTTATGGAACAGCTGAGTGCGCAATCGCATTCATTCAAGGCACGAATGTCGATATCCGTTGAACTTATGGCTAATATAGATTGCAATAAAACTACCCATCGTGCGATTTTTCGATTTCTTTTTACACGCTTAGATTAGGAATAAAAAGAAGCCCAGCTTCGGCTTTCCTCTTGGTCTCTCTTTTGGCAACCCTTCCGACGTTCATTCATCGTCTAGCTATCTAACAGCTAGGAACACATGGCCGCTAGTTTGCCGTGGATTCCTTCTGGTCTACCTTTTCGAACTGTATTGCCCTGTTTTTGATCGACCGGCGTAGCAGGTTCCCCACGGATTGAAACTCTTTCTTTGGTGGAGTCTCCAGAAACACGCCCTCAAAGATGGTTTCTAAATTGAGGCGCGTCCGGGAGGCGTGCAAATCGGGTGGCGTCAATCCGATGCGGGCATGTAATTCGTCCAGCGTAACCCAGCCTCCAGCTTCCGGCGGTTGACGGCCCGACTCCGTGTCCTTCCCCACCGGCGTACTGCACCCGCTGTACTGCTCATGTCCCGATGTTGGGCTGCTCGATTCGAAGGATTCTCGTTCGATAGGCGACAACGATCGGGCCGATGGTGACAGAGATTCGGCAGTAAACGGTGGCATCTCATCGAGCAGGCCTGAGGCTCCCGTGAAAGGTGCCTCACCGTCCTGGGACGCGTTGAACGGCGATAAACAGCCATCCTCGTCCGAGGACGAATCGTACGAACAACCCTTGCCCAACGATCGGCGGTGGTTAACGGTCTTTGGTGGCGTTCGGACTTCACTCATCTCGCTCCACAGCTGCGTTCCGGTGCCAGAGTACTTTGCTGCCCCAATAAAAGGGCGCACAACGGCGAAATGTAACACTTGCTCAATGTCAAAATATTACGGCCACAACACAGGTACAAAATTGTATCAAAACGAGCATCTCACACAAATATTTCGCATTTTCAGGTAAACTTCGCGTTCGTTTTGACATTTCATTGACATTGTTTTTTTTTTGACATTTGACAGTTGGTGTAATTGTTGCCAGGTTTTCAACAAAACCTCTCCTTTAGTTTTTCATACAAAACCTCCTTTAGTTTTCGAATAAAACCTCGCCTTTAGTTTTTCATATAAAACCTCCTCTAGTTTTTCATATACTTCATACGGTGTGTGCCTTGTGCTGAAGCAAAGTGACAGCACTGGTGAAGCGTTTGTTGTCATAGGCTTTGTTTACACTTCGCAGAACGATTGTTTTGATTCCGATACCTTGTGTGATCCATTGTTTTCGTTCGGAAATTCGGTTCGGAAATGTCCGATTACAGCAAGGCAAAGACGAGCAAACTTGTCCTGAAGGGCGAAAGTTCAAAGTATGAAACGCAGCGGTTATCGATCGGCGATCAGGTCTGTTAATCCCAATCGTTGGCAACTCTTTGTAGAGGCACCAAACGTAAGCACAAGAAACACAAGAAGGAAAAGGACGCCAAACGGGCGCTGGTGGTCGATACCGATGCCGTTAAGCACGGCGGTTGGTGGATGGTAAAAAAGACGACCGAAATCACGGGCTCCATCGCGCTACAGTTCGATAAGCAGGCGTACATCAAAGCCCTCGACAATGGGCTGTTCACGCTTGGAGCGCCACACAACGAAGGCGACCCGCCGGATCCGGAGGAAATTTTGAGTGCGGTGCTGATCAACGAGGACAAAGTGGCGTTCAAGTCGGGCTACGGAAAGTATCTGAAGGTGGAAAAAGACGGCATGATCACGGGACGCTCCGATGCCGTGTCGGCCCTGGAACAGTTCGAACCGGTGTTCGAGCAGGGCAAGACGGCACTGTTGGCGGCCAACGGGTGCTTCGTATCAGTTGACCCGGAGGACGACGCGCTGGTGGCCATCAAGAAGAAGGTTGGCAACGAAGAAGTCTGCGTGATTCGGAGCTGCATCGATCGGGAGAACATATCCAGCAAGGAAGTGCCGGTGGAAGAATCGGGAGATCTGGACCAGGTCGAAATTAATTTTGTGTAAGTGGCCGCCCCGAACAACGCGCTACTGGCGCTAACGCTGTGATATTTTGCAGGAAAAAGTTTCAAAAGTTTCAAGACAAAAAGCTGCTCATCAGCAAGGAGGACAAAGTGGTGCTTAAAAAGGCCAAGGATGACGGTACGCTGCACGAGGAGCTGCTGAATCGTCGGAGCAAAATGAAGGCCGATCGGTACTGCAAGTAAAGCGGACACTATCGAGTCACCGGCAGACCCTATACTTCATACCCAGAATTCAAATAAAACACTCAAAAACAGGGGTTAGTGTTGTTATTTCACGATAGAGTTTGCACTTTTATTATGCGTATGTTGGTTGTTTTTCATTTGTTTTTGTTGTTTTTTCGAGCATAGTTTTGGTTGCTTTTGGTTTCCTGGCCCGCGGTTTTCGTCCACGCGCTAATCTTTCATCCTGCTACCACACAAGGGGCGCGCGATGGATAGAATGATAATATTGTGTTTTAAATTTTGCCATTAGAAATATGGTTACCATAATTTAGGAGACAATAGCCAAAGAGGGGGTTTTGTTGATGCGTTGACCCAAATCGGCCGTTACTCTGTATACCCTATTGTTTTTTTGTTAGTTAGTGTTGCGTACATATTGATTCCTACGTTCCATGCCCTCCACACTACACACTATACACGCCGGGCCCACCGGAGAACCTTGCCCTCCGGGAGAGGCTGTGTCTGTGAGAACTGTTGATTAGAATAGACTGCTTGCAAGACCCTTCGAGCAGAGGCCGGGTCCGGCACGACAAATATCATAAATAGTTTACACAGGTTCGAGGAAGCTCCAGGCGTGGCCGCCACACTCCTCTCATGGTGGGACGGGGGCTCCCGGACCATGTCCATAGTCTCTGTTCTCGTCTATCATTAACAATTTCACTTATTGTTCTCATTCGTCTGTCTCACTCAGCTCTCGCGGTCGCATTTAAATATGTCACGCATTCGCACGCAATGAGTACCCGCTGCTAACCCGAGCCTTCCTGCTGGCTGGCCCCTTTCTTGTGCATCGCTTGAAGTAGAACACTGATGGTTTTGGTTTCCGTTTTGTTTAATCTTTCTGTTGGTCGCAACCGGTTGGGGAATACAATTTGGAAGAGAAAGAAATCGCAAACAATCAATTCAATACGCGGAATTGCGTGGATTGGCTTCCGAAAGGAGGGTGAACCTCAAACGAACAATGTCGAACAAGTAAATTATTATCACGAAACGTTGGGGCATACAATTTAGAAGAAAAAGAAATCGCAAACAATCAATTCAATGTGCGGAATCGCGTGGATTGGATTATGACAGAAAGGTGAACCTCGAAAGAACTATATCGACAAAGTCAGTTACAATCACAAAACGTTCTAGACGCTAACCGATCAAACACGCTTGCGATCGCGATCGATGACGGCAAGGCGCAAAACAAAGCTGCACATACATACACATAATTTACAACGCTTACATTCCCCCACGGGCCTTTACGTGGTCCCCGGGTTGTCTCTCGGTCTACGCGGATTTTGGAGCTGATGCTGTCACTGCTGGAGGGGATGGGATTTGGTTTGCTGTGTCTTGTTCTGTTTGATTTTCTTCGTGTTTTGTGTTCTGCTTAACGGTGGCTGCTCCCTGTCCGCACGCGTTTAGTGTAGCAGCAAGTCTCAGCTAATCGTGGGCTGTGCTCGCAATTGTCTTAGCCATTCTACGAACTCATCGAGCATGACGGGCCCTAAAACATGGAACAGGCTGACTTTAGCGATCCGTTCCCAGATGCGTCTGGTTCCGGTGTTTGGCGGACTACTTACAAGCTCCATCGACGTCGTAGTTTGTCAAGTCGTTGGAGATAGTGCGGGAAAACTCTAGAATATTACACCACTGATCCTTGTTGATCACTTTGTACTTGGACTGCTCTAGGAATTGAGCGAACTGTGGATAAAGTGGCCAGTGCTTGCCGAGCAGCAGCTGCAGCATCGCCCGAGCCGTTTCGATGTCCATACTACGTTGGTCTTTATCCTGCGGTGAAAAAGGGGTTCCACGATTAACACGGATGGAGTGGCTTTTTTCAGCCTCGGACCTTACCCTCGCAAAGTCGTACGCGTATCTGTAGATGATTTTGAAGTTATTTGGATCGTTCAGAAGACCTCGGAGAAAGTCCAGCTTGCATTGCACTTTGGACGCCGTGTCGCACTGTAGATCGGTCAACCCCTTGACCCACTCGCTCTGGGTGAAGAATCCCATCTGTTTGGCGCCCATCTTGTACGCCAGCACCAGCATGGCCACGTTTTCCGGTTCCACACCGATGTCTTCACAGAATTTTTCCATCCCTTCCGGACCTGTCACAAAAGACACAAAGGCGAAACGTTGTTATCTCTTCATTACGCTTATAATTAGATTCATTGTGCAAGGTACGGCGCTTTTGTAGCCTCCGCAAGACATCCGTTACTTAACATCCGGAACAACACCGAACCTCGCCAGAACCACACTCACCTAAAGTGTCGGGATCATCCGGTGTCGTGTACTCCCGGAACCAGGTGAGACACTGCCGCTTCGGTGTTACTCTGTATACCCTATTGTTTTTTTGTTAGTTAGTGTTGCGTACATATTGATTCCTACGTTCCATGCCCTCCACACTACACACTATACACGCCGGGCCCACCGGAGAACCTTGCCCTCCGGGAGAGGCTGTGTCTGTGAGAACTGTTGATTAGAATAGACTGCTTGCAAGACCCTTCGAGCAGAGGCCGGGTCCGGCACGACAAATATCATAAATAGTTTACACAGGTTCGAGGAAGCTCCAGGCGTGGCCGCCACACTCCTCTCATGGTGGGACGGGGGCTCCCGGACCATGTCCATAGTCTCTGTTCTCGTCTATCATTAACAATTTCACTTATTGTTCTCATTCGTCTGTCTCACTCAGCTCTCGCGGTCGCATTTAAATATGTCACGCATTCGCACGCAATGAGTACCCGCTGCTAACCCGAGCCTTCCTGCTGGCTGGCCCCTTTCTTGTGCATCGCTTGAAGTAGAACACTGATGGTTTTGGTTTCCGTTTTGTTTAATCTTTCTGTTGGTCGCAACCGGTTGGGGAATACAATTTGGAAGAGAAAGAAATCGCAAACAATCAATTCAATACGCGGAATTGCGTGGATTGGCTTCCGAAAGGAGGGTGAACCTCAAACGAACAATGTCGAACAAGTAAATTATTATCACGAAACGTTGGGGCATACAATTTAGAAGAAAAAGAAATCGCAAACAATCAATTCAATGTGCGGAATCGCGTGGATTGGATTATGACAGAAAGGTGAACCTCGAAAGAACTATATCGACAAAGTCAGTTACAATCACAAAACGTTCTAGACGCTAACCGATCAAACACGCTTGCGATCGCGATCGATGACGGCAAGGCGCAAAACAAAGCTGCACATACATACACATAATTTACAACGCTTACATTCCCCCACGGGCCTTTACGTGGTCCCCGGGTTGTCTCTCGGTCTACGCGGATTTTGGAGCTGATGCTGTCACTGCTGGAGGGGATGGGATTTGGTTTGCTGTGTCTTGTTCTGTTTGATTTTCTTCGTGTTTTGTGTTCTGCTTAACGGTGGCTGCTCCCTGTCCGCACGCGTTTAGTGTAGCAGCAAGTCTCAGCTAATCGTGGGCTGTGCTCGCAATTGTCTTAGCCATTCTACGAACTCATCGAGCATGACGGGCCCTAAAACATGGAACAGGCTGACTTTAGCGATCCGTTCCCAGATGCGTCTGGTTCCGGTGTTTGGCGGACTACTTACAAGCTCCATCGACGTCGTAGTTTGTCAAGTCGTTGGAGATAGTGCGGGAAAACTCTAGAATATTACACCACTGATCCTTGTTGATCACTTTGTACTTGGACTGCTCTAGGAATTGAGCGAACTGTGGATAAAGTGGCCAGTGCTTGCCGAGCAGCAGCTGCAGCATCGCCCGAGCCGTTTCGATGTCCATACTACGTTGGTCTTTATCCTGCGGTGAAAAAGGGGTTCCACGATTAACACGGATGGAGTGGCTTTTTTCAGCCTCGGACCTTACCCTCGCAAAGTCGTACGCGTATCTGTAGATGATTTTGAAGTTATTTGGATCGTTCAGAAGACCTCGGAGAAAGTCCAGCTTGCATTGCACTTTGGACGCCGTGTCGCACTGTAGATCGGTCAACCCCTTGACCCACTCGCTCTGGGTGAAGAATCCCATCTGTTTGGCGCCCATCTTGTACGCCAGCACCAGCATGGCCACGTTTTCCGGTTCCACACCGATGTCTTCACAGAATTTTTCCATCCCTTCCGGACCTGTCACAAAAGACACAAAGGCGAAACGTTGTTATCTCTTCATTACGCTTATAATTAGATTCATTGTGCAAGGTACGGCGCTTTTGTAGCCTCCGCAAGACATCCGTTACTTAACATCCGGAACAACACCGAACCTCGCCAGAACCACACTCACCTAAAGTGTCGGGATCATCCGGTGTCGTGTACTCCCGGAACCAGGTGAGACACCGTTTTTGGGTAAATGCATCGTCGGATTTGCTGTACCGTCGTGAGCTACGCGCACCGATAGTGTGAAAAGGAGAAAAAGGGCAAAAATAGGTGACCGTCAATTAGATGCTGTTCCGAGGTGGTTAGCATTCCGGATTGCTATCAGCTTCTCCACTCTACATTCCGTCACCCATCGCAGCTGAGTTGATCACACACAGTTGGCCTTGCACAAAGCTCCCGTTTCCACATACACACGCAGCAGTAGCGCACACACGAGCTTTCTTTCGAACACTTTCAGGCCCCCAAAGATCATTAGCTCACTGAGATCATGAACAACACTTGCGCACTGAGGGTCGAGAGTTATTTTATCGGCGGGCGGCTGAATAAGACAAGAAAATTGCCCCCAAAACTTCTGATCCTGGGATCAGAGTAGTCTTCGATGGGGTTTGTTGCTGCACTGTCGGTGTCTCGGTGACAAATGGAAAGTGAAAATGAGAGGATAACCCCTGTCTGCCATGGGGCATGGGCTAAAAATAATCTTGTTGTTCACTTCTGGCACAAAAGCCAACGTATGACACCGTATGGCCGATGGTGACGATGGGGCCTGTTCGTGGAAGACATTTCTGGGAAAGTGTTCGTGGGAAGAGCACATTTCCTGTTCATTCGAGTTATCAACTGCTCGCCGCTGCATTTGAGGCACGGGGACGGCGCGGGGACACCGGATCACGATTGACCAATTACCTTTGATAACTATTTCGTTGCCGTTTGGTGGACTGTTGGTCTTCCTCGTTGGGCCGCATGTCTATGGCAACACGACGTTTACCTCTGGGCATTTGTAGTCTGTCTATTTTGAAGCCTTGCGATAGCGAGATGAAACACTGAAGATGACCCTTCGGGGGCACCGGGGAAGTAGTAGTAGAGTGCTGCTATCGTAGTCCTCTTGAGACCTGCCCTTACATCAGTCACCACCCCAAAAACTTAGTAAACGCTCAGTCCTAATTCAGTCTTTTCTAAGCAGTTCTGTTTCCCCGGGACTAGGGACGGGATAGTTTTCTACAAAGTGTGTTTAAGGCAACCAAATGCAACCTGGGAGCTCCTGGGAACTAACGGAACATTGCTGGAAGGAGACAGAAGAAAACATTACGTTATTGTCAGCAATTCGAATCGATCAGACCAAAAATCAATATCAAGGAGGAGCGTTTTTTTTCGTGCCCGTACCCGGAAGTGACCGTAACTGCACGGGGCAGCACACCTCGGTCCTTGGTGGCCATACGTTCGTATGGCAGGTACTAGTGGTGCTTGATGATTTTATTAACATCGAGCACACCTGCCCCAGTACGAAGCGCCACGCTCCGTGATACTTTGACGGCCACTTTCGGGCGAACACGAAAGAACAGGAACGACCACCTGGCAATTACTTACTTGTCTGATTCTACAAAACAAAATATCTTGCACGATCCTATGGAAACTGGACTCCGCGGCCAATGGTTGATTAGCGGGTGTGAAAGGATAATATTCAACCGCTTTCGTGTGTGCTGCGAACAACGATGGTTATGCTTTCATGTTTTCAACGCAACGAAACGTTGGAATCAGAATGCGCAGCCTGCTTCTGCATTTGCTTCTGCTTGGGTTGGACCCAAAAAAAAGTGAACGTCAAACGGTGACAGCACGACTGCAAGATGATTACAAGCAAGAATTTTCCCACAAAAATCAAGAATCCACCAGGTCAGAAAACTAGTAAAGGAGAGGTTTTATATGAAAAACTAAAGGCGAGGTTTTATTCGAAAACTAAAGGAGGTTTTGTATGAAAAACTAAAGGAGAGGTTTTGTTGAAAACCTGGCAACAATTACACCAACTGTCAAATGTCAAAAAAAAAACAATGTCAATGAAATGTCAAAACGAACGCGAAGTTTACCTGAAAATGCGAAATATTTGTGTGAGATGCTCGTTTTGATACAATTTTGTACCTGTGTTGTGGCCGTAATATTTTGACATTGAGCAAGTGTTACATTTCGCCGTTGTGCGCCCTTTTATTGGGGCAGCAAAGTACTCTGGCACCGGAACGCAGCTGTGGAGCGAGATGAGTGAAGTCCGAACGCCACCAAAGACCGTTAACCACCGCCGATCGTTGGGCAAGGGTTGTTCGTACGATTCGTCCTCGGACGAGGATGGCTGTTTATCGCCGTTCAACGCGTCCCAGGACGGTGAGGCACCTTTCACGGGAGCCTCAGGCCTGCTCGATGAGATGCCACCGTTTACTGCCGAATCTCTGTCACCATCGGCCCGATCGTTGTCGCCTATCGAACGAGAATCCTTCGAATCGAGCAGCCCAACATCGGGACATGAGCAGTACAGCGGGTGCAGTACGCCGGTGGGGAAGGACACGGAGTCGGGCCGTCAACCGCCGGAAGCTGGAGGCTGGGTTACGCTGGACGAATTACATGCCCGCATCGGATTGACGCCACCCGATTTGCACGCCTCCCGGACGCGCCTCAATTTAGAAACCATCTTTGAGGGCGTGTTTCTGGAGACTCCACCAAAGAAAGAGTTTCAATCCGTGGGGAACCTGCTACGCCGGTCGATCAAAAACAGGGCAATACAGTTCGAAAAGGTAGACCAGAAGGAATCCACGGCAAACTAGCGGCCATGTGTTCCTAGCTGTTAGATAGCTAGACGATGAATGAACGTCGGAAGGGTTGCCAAAAGAGAGACCAAGAGGAAAGCCGAAGCTGGGCTTCTTTTTATTCCTAATCTAAGCGTGTAAAAAGAAATCGAAAAATCGCACGATGGGTAGTTTTATTGCAATCTATATTAGCCATAAGTTCAACGGATATCGACATTCGTGCCTTGAATGAATGCGATTGCGCACTCAGCTGTTCCATAAATATTACGTCCACTTTCGGAATTAGGAATTCGTCGGCACCTCGCTCGGTGACCGTTTGTAGGTAGTTGAAATGTTGCAATTTTATTGAACCAGCAGCTGGTTTCTTACCACGCGCAACGTCGACGTACGTGTTGTAAGCGATAATAAATCAGATATCAAAGTGCGCCTTGATTTGTGAAAAATGTTCCGCGATGGTTGGTTTTGTGCGAAAGTCTCAGCAAACTGTGGACGGAGTGCAATGCAGTTATGAGTCGACCGAAATTAACAGGTAGTATATTTGGCTTTTTTAAACGGTTTTTTAAACCCACCAGTGGTCAGTGGTCGGTTTCTGGTTTCTCCTTCACAGCAGATTATAAAATATTAGAGAAAATCGGCGAGGGAGCATTTTCCGATGTCTACCGGGTGCGTGATCGTGTGCTGGGCACGTACTTTGCTGCGAAGAAGCTTCGCGAAGAATGCGACAATATCGACGACCCGCTGCTGTGCTCGGAGGTGAATCTGATCAAGCAAGTCCCAAGCCATCCGAATCTTCTGACCATCGTGGACGTTATGCAGTATGTATGGGAAAGGTGGGGGTGTCGGGTTGCGGGATGCTTTCAACTTTGTCCATTTTCCACCACGATCTAGCTATGGCAATCGGCTCACGTTGATCATGGAACTGATGGACATGAGTCTGCACGATTTCATTCGGACTCGAAAACGAGCGCTGTCGGAAAATCGGGCACGTCGTTTCATTTTCCAGATCATCAGCGGCCTGGATCATCTGCACCGGCACGGCATATTCCATCGGGACATTAAACCGGAGAATATTCTAATTAAACTGGCCCAAGGGGTGGAGAAAAAGGAACTGGTGCAGCTGGGTGACTTCGGGACGATCTGTCGGATTGACGAACAATCACCACGCGCGGCCTACATCGCCACCCGCTGGTACCGGGCACCGGAGTGCCTTCTGACGATGGGTTACTATGGGCCGAAGATGGACGTTTGGGCGGTCGGGTGCTGCTTCTACGAGATGATCACCCGCCAACCGCTCTTCCCGGGCGGGAACGAGGTGCACATGCTCGATCTGATCCACGGTCTGCTCGGGACACCGTCGAAAGCCTTGCTGGAAAAGTTTAAGCACCTCAACGTTGGAAAGCTCGAATTTCGCAAGCACTGCCCAGAGGATTTCCGGCTCCTGTTGCCACTGCTCAGCGCGTACGGATTGGATATGCTGAAGAAAACCTTGGCCTACCATCCGGATCAACGAATCAGTGCCGCCCGATTGATGAAGCACGTTTACTTCGAAGATGTCACGTAAAATAGACGCCCTGGGTGCATCATGGGACACATCCGATGATTAACCTTTGTTCCGTAATCTCTTTGTAGAAAGCACAAGAAGTTGTCCAAATTTTCCTTAAGTTTCCAATGCCTAGACAAAGGCTTCAGGCAGTCGGAATCGGTTTCCGAGCTGGGCGTGATGAAGGGATTGAAAGATAATCCAAAACTGGTAGGTTAAGCCACCGTCACCGACACCCAATTTGTTGCAATTTAATCGTACTGTTTCTTACGTTCCAAGTCCAAATCTTTGTCCCGAGAGTCCACGTGGAGTAGAGATAGTATCGCTTCCGCACACATCGTTCACTACTTCCCCAATGAAGGACAGTCGGCACGAAACCGTACCCTGGAGCGACTCTGGGACATGAACAACACGGTAGAGAAGAGGAATCTATGCAAACAGATACATTCCCAAAGAAACCGCCCATAAGTTGCCCCACGTATCTTGAAGGCCAGCCGTTTTTGTGTTCTTTGTTTTTGAAACAATTGTAAAAATTCAAAAATATAAAAAAAAATTTATTGGTTACTTTATGCATCAACGAAGACGCCTTCGTCTTCGTTAGTGACCGTGTCTCACCACCGTGTTGGTCCTCCCCTTTGTGCGGGGAGCTCGTCTTTCTATGCTTCTTTCGTACTAACATATTTTATGGCCTTTCGAATGTAATAGAAAAAAAATGTCCTACCCACCGCCCCCCGATTGCCGTCCGCGACCGCGATTCCTATAATCATGGCCAAATAGTCAGGTACATCGATTTCCCGCGTCTAGAGCACGCGTAAGTACACTTTGTTGGCTGTTCCTGGTACTGCCGATCAGCCGTCGGTTGATTGATCGTGCGCGATCGATCGGTGGTTGGTGGTGTGCTCTACTCCATGACCATTAGCTGCTCGAGATCATCACGGTTGTAGAGTTTGATTTTCAGAAAGCCCGGATTCAGCTCGGTGTACCTGTCGGTGTGTGCGCGGGGTGGAGAAGGGTTACTGCGATGGTTTTGATTGTCGAAGCCTACCCCGATGACCTACCTTATATTTTTCGCCCGAAGCAGCACCTTGACGCGCTGCTTGATGATCGGTTTACCATCGGCCGAATGGAGGCCGCGACCCGTGATGATGTACAGTGTCCGGAAGCGCTGCTGCGATTTGAGCAACTGCGAGGCGTGCTCGGCCAGAAATAGCTCCAGGCAGCGCAGTGCTTCCTGCGAGTGTAGGTAGTGCAGATCGAGCACGTCCGAGTTGTTGAGCTTCAGCTTGTGCACCTCCATGATGCAGTTCGACGCCCGGCTGTTGTACATGTCAATCTTGGTCCGGTGCAGACGGGCGATCTGCGAGTAATAGTCCGCCAGTCCCGGGACGCCCCGTTGGATGGCCACGCGCGACTTCTGGTGGCATTCGTTTTTCAAGTCCAGATGATGCTGTGCCAGATTGCGACACTCTTCGGCCGTGATCAGATGGAAGTTGATCGCTTCCTCGCCCGTCAACTCCGGTGAACTCGGGACGGGCGAATCGAACAGTTCCAGTAGCTTTTGCTTCTCGTTCTCTGCCCGCTGTTTCAGGAGCTGTTCGCTTTCTTGCATCTGGCGGAGCATGTCCGCGGGGATGGAAGCGTTCACAACCTGCACCGTTTCGTCGAAGTGATTATTGTGCGCCGCCAGTATCTGCAGCAGATCGTCCCCGTTGACGTGCGGATACAGTTCTCGCAGTTTTTGTTGCGACATTTGCTGGGCCAGATCCTGTGCGCTGCCAGCCTTCTGCCAGCTTTCGTTCGTTTCTTTCTGGTACGCCGCCAACGCTTGCTCCATCTCGATAATGTCGCGCAGATTGGGTGCCGCGGTAGGGTCTTGCGGTTTAAACAGCGCCGGATACTTTTCCTTAGTCTCCATCAGCCGGGCCATACGGGCGTCCTGGCGTATGTTTAACAACTTCTCCTCCTCGCTGTAGCTGTACATCGAGTCAAGGAAGAGCAGATACAGCTGTTCGGCCATTTCGGTGGCCATAAAGACCCGTGTCCGTTCCGGTGGGAGGTTGTCTAGATCGAGCGATCTGGGACAGTGTTTGTCGCGGAACAGGGAGTGTAGCTGCTCGACTAATTCCACTCCCAAGCGCAGCTCGGTCACCTCACTGTCGTTACCCTTTGCATCGCCCTCGTCCAGGACTTCCAGGTCCTCTTCGGCCGGCGAGGAACCGCTTTCGGGCTGGTCCGCCGTAACGATACCTCGCGCAAGGCGTATTTTTTGCACGTGCTCCGAAAAGTGTTCGTTACCGAGCACGAACCGTGTTTCCAGTTTCTTCTTGGCCGCTTCGCGTCCCTCGCGGTCGCGAGCCATCGAGTCACGAGCTGACAGCAGCGAAGCAGCAGCCAAAGGGGAACTCTTTTCCATCACGTTGTTGACGACCATCGTAGCTCTGGGAGTTTCCTTCCCGAACGGTTCACCATCACAATTGCACTCCAGCACCTGCAAGGCCATCGCTCCACCGGCCGAGGTGCAGCCGCCGCCGTTTTCTTCCTCCTCCGTTGTGGCACTCTCAAAGTTTTCTAGCTTTTGCTCTTCCAGCAACAGGTTCGCCACCCAATCGCCATCGCCACTGCACTTTTCGAACAGATCCCACAGGTACGATTCCGGCACCTTCGGATAGAGGTTGCAGATTTCCGAAAAGCTCGCGTTTTCGTTCGCACACCCGCGCCGGTGCTTGCTAAGAACCGGACCGGTGCGAGAGCTGGCGTTTTTCATTGGCTTTGTCTTCGGCGTGCTGGTTTCATTAGCGGCCCTCAGTAGCGAGGCTTTCGGTGGACTTTGGCTCCGCTGTGACGACGATGGTTGGCCCCAGAACTGGACGCTCTCCGTATCGTACGGTTTCCAGTTCGGTTCGGACTTTTGCCAGTCATCCGTAAAGTCCCAGGAAAAGTCTTCTATCAGCGTCCCGCCACCTGTGGCTCCGGCTTCTTCCTCGTCCATCGCCGCCGACTGACGGGCGGCGGCTGCTGGTAGTATGCTTTGTCGTCCGTCTCGCGGAGGTTTTGGTACGGGAATTGCCGCCAGATCGAGTGTCGTCGTTGGTCCGTTGGTCGCTTTCGGAACGGTACCATCCAGCGGATCTCTCCAGTCCTCGTTCCATTTGGGGACACTTTTATGCGATCCGTTGTCTCCCGGTCTGTCACTGGGCGGTATTACCAAGTCCTGTGGCAGAATGGGATAGTGGCGCATTTTTGGCGGAATGGATAGCATGTGCTCGAGCTTACACGAACGGTATAGTTCGCGTACGCTCGACAGCTTTTCAAAGTTTTGCAGCATGCTCTTAATCTTCGGCTCTGGCACGCCGTGCGTATTGCGAATGGCCAGACTGCGACTGTTGTTGCGCCAGTGCGTGGTCGGTTCGAGAGTTTCGAGGAAGTAACCATGTTCGGCCGCTATCTGCACGTAAGGGAACATTTCCCACAACCGCACGTTGGTGTTGTCCACCACGATAGGGCTCCAGCCTTCGCGGGCTTTCGCTTGCACGCTACTCTGCGTAAACCGATGCGCACTGTCGAGAGCGTCGGGCTGAAACTTGTACACCCCGTTAACCATGAAGTAGTCGTCGGCGCTGAAAATGTGATTTCGATAATCGCCCGCCGATGTGCGGTCGATAAGCATGCGCGAGAGATGCGTCTTGCCACTGCCCGGGGCACCGCGCATCAGCACCATCACCCGATAACCTTGCGCCACCATATCAACCGTGGTGCCGAAGTTGCTCGGAAGGTTCGGTGGCGGATGGGATTTCCTTTGAGCTCGGCTCGGCTGCTGGTTGCTATTGGTAACCACTGGCTGCTGAACCGTTGCAAAGCTTCCTTTGTGTAGAAGCGAGGCGAAGCTCGCCGGCATCTCTTCACGGCGACTTTTCGACGGAGACACGTTCGTTTTTCGCGTCGCACCAGTGGACCGATCGGGCCCATCGCTTGGTAGAAGGGTATTGCTGTTTTCCGGGTTGTTGAGATTAGAGAGAGGCTTTTCCTGCACTTTTTTCCACTGGAACCCTTGTCCGTCGTTCGCTAGCAGAGCCTCGATACATGCATCCACTGGTAAAAGGGGGAGAAGAAACGCCTTTGATCATTAACGTATACGTGTTGTGAAGGTAAAAGTAGTTGATACGCACAGTTACCGTCCAGTTTGTCAATCGTGCTGAGAATGCGCTGCTGTTCAATGTAGTCTCCGAACAACTCGGTGAGTTGAGCTAAAATTTCGTCCCGACACATTTTTTGGTCGTCGCCCGTCGTGTGGTTTTAACAATTTTAGTCCCCTATGCTGCGGGCACGAACGGGCGAAGGATGGGGACGGGAACGTTTCTCAATACCGTGAAGGCCGTACGTTGGTCAACTGTTTACGTATGGTGTGCGGCTGAAGGTTGTAGCATAACAACGCCCTGTCCTCGGCCCAGTGTGTTGGGTTGTGTAGGAAACTTGAATACAGCACATAACACACTTCAGGCTAATCGTTTAATCGTACACTACTGAACCCCAGGCGCTTATCGCAACACACAAACGGGTACCAACCAACCAATCTATTGCGTCGCCGTGTGTTGTTGTCTGTGTCACGCGAATCAACAACGTGTCCGGGCGGTGTTGCGCGGTCAGATTGGCTCGAGAAAAACAAGGAGATCGATAAAAGCGGAACCGTGCAATAATTTACCACCAACAGAATGGGAAACGCGCGATCGTAGAACTAACAATGTCCCAACTTTCACCACGCGACAACACGTCCGCGGCGCTCAAGGATACGAAACACAAAACTGACAGCACCGGCAGTCGATTGTCTGGCAACACTGCTCCGATCAGCTGTTGCTTCACAGGCCCGTTTTCTGTCAGATTTGTTGTGACGTTCCGTTCGTAAACAAAGCAGAAGTTTTTAGTTTGTGGGACATGGAAAATTCACATCTTAATACGGTTAGTGTGCTTACTCTGAGGGTTGTTCGATTTATTGGCCACAATATCGTTTTAATGTTCCGGTTCCCCGTTTCCTTTCCCAGGCACACATGTACGGTAGGAGGGCAGAAAATTATGTCAGAAGTCGACGGTACGACGAAGCCACGGAATGCCACCGGAAGGCCGTGTTTCACTTTGAGGAAGCGCTCAAAATCCATGCCTCACCAGTGGTTCAGGAGTCGTTGCAGTTGCAGCATAAGTATCACCTGAAGCAGATCGACCGATTGCGTGTCAAGAAGCAGCAGTACGAACGGTACCTCAAAGCCATGGACTATCAGCGACGCAAGAACCCGCAGTGGCTGACGCAGCAAAATGAAAAGATGGACAAGTATAACGAGCTGCAGGTGGCGATCTATCATAATCTCGACGATACCGACGGTTTGTTGGAGACACTGAGCAAAAGCCTAACTTCAACCGGTGGCAATGATGGTGGCACCGCACCGAAGGCGGCCGGGGAATTGATTGGCCTCAATCACTCGCTACACATCTTGATACAGCGGATGGCCCAAAACATCGACGAGTATGCGACCGAGAACGAAATGCTGCGGGAAAAGTTGCGTTGCTACGAGAAGGAGAAGGACAGTGGCACGCAGGGAAAGGTGGAAGGGCCGGCCAGTGCGCTCGGTAAGGATCGCGATGTGCCGAAGCGCGATATTGATTCGACGTCCAGGGACGACAACTTGGCTGCACTGGCACCGCTCGAGATGCCCGTTTTCGATCTATCCGAGTTTGAAGCCCATTAATTCCGGTGCCCAGTTGTTCCGTTTTGTAGGATGTGTGATAACATTACTTAGTTTGTTTTAACGACCGAAGCAGCAGCAGCGATCCCAAGCGATGTACGATCTTCTAGAAATGTAAATATTTTGTAGATGAAATCCTTTTACGGGGTTGATATGTTAGTTGTTGTTTAATCATCGCAAATAAAGATAAAATGAAACCATGTTCGTAACTAAGTCACTAGCGCGTCAAACTAGCTATTTGAATGACTAAGCACAGCTTCCGCAAATGATAAATCTCAAAATGATTAAGCAAAGGCTTCAACTTCTGTTGGCTGTTAATTGTAAAATCTTTAAATTGGGCCAGCAACAGCATACCGGGTCATCAAACTCCTGTGCGTAATGTTGGCAATGCAGTTGGCCAATAATTTATTGCTCGCTCATTAGCGGGCCGTTGGAATTAATTAAAATTTTATTTTGTCGCTTCGGAAACGGTACAACGGTTACTGTTTGCACACCGGTACATGCCGGAACATGAACGCCATCGGAAGCGGTTCCGTAGTTCGGTTTCCTTCAGCCACGGCGCGCGTGCGGAAAATGAAACGATTACTTTCCGCCCCACATTGGGCCCCTCGGACGGAGTACACGGATAATGGAATGAGTTTATTTAACAGTTCTCCTCACACACACACACACACACACACACGTACCTACACTACAATGAGCGGCAATCAATGGGCATTAATTTGTTGACTTGGTGCGCACTTTGTTCCATCTGGTACTCTGTTATACCGGAACCGGAAGAACGGTGGCCAAACAAATGCGAAAGCAAAGAAACGAACAGTTCAAACGGGCAGTGGCAGTCTGCTTCGGCGCAGGGACTACTCGGTGGGAAGCGCTTGGTGGACCCAGGCTCGCGTTCCATCGGTAAACTCCGAGGCCGTGTGATCGACACCGCTGAGAATCCATTTCGTCGTCAGCAGTCCTTCCACACCGACTGGGCCGCGCGCGTGTATTCTGGCGGTCGAAATGCCTACTTCCGCTCCGAGACCGAAACGGAACCCATCGGCGAAGCGGCTGCTGGCGTTGTGGAACACGCACGCACTGTCGACGTTGCTCTGGAAGTACTTGGCCGCGTTCGCTGACGGAGGGAGAGAATCGGTTTTAAAATAAATCACTTAAATCCGCCCGCGTTGAGCGCTTGCTTCTTTACCATTTTCCGTTACGATAACGTCCGTGTGCCCGCTGCCGTACGTGTGCACGTGTTGGATGGCTTCCTCGAGGTCCTTCACCGTCTCGATGCTACACTCCAGCGCGCCGTACTCGAACTTGAGCGATTTCGCTTGCGGCGGCCCGAACGTAAGCGTTTGGCTCAGTTTCGGCCCAGAGTTGATCTTGACGCCTTCCCGCTTCAGCATGTTGCACACGTCCGTAAAGAACGCACCGTCCTTCATGAGTTCCTCGTGGATGAGCAGCGTTTCCATGGCGTTGCACGCTGTGGGCGAGGTTCGGAATTGTTCGGTGTTCGGTGGCCACGGCGACGCTACTTACCGGCCGGGTAGTCGCACTTGGAGTCTCGGATAATCTTGAGCGCTTTGTCGAGGTCGGCCTCCCGATCGACGTACACGTGGCAGATGCCCTCCGCGTGGCCCATCACGGGGATGTGTTGCGCTTTCTGTTGGATGCTGCGGACCAGGTCGCTGGAACCGCGCGGGATAATTAGATCGATGTGTTCGTCCATCGAGAGCAGATCGCTGATTTCTTCGCGGGTCGACACCAGCGAGATGGCGTTGGCCGCACCGGTCGGGGCGAGAGATTCCTTCACCAGCTCCATCAGGGCCCGGTTACTGTGGGCCGCCTCTTTGCCCCCTTTCAGGAGCAGCCCGTTGCCCGAGGCCATCGCTAGGGCGGCCACCTGGGGCAGCGAGTCCGGACGGGATTCGAATATCACCAGCAGCACCCCGATGGGCACCGTCACTTGCTTCAGCTCGAGCCCTTCGGCCAGCTTCGTCCGCTTCAGCACACGGCCCACGTTCTTGGGAAGAGAATCGGAACTCTGTTAGAACCCTATTACGGTGTGTCTTCCTTCCGCTTACCCTGTGACTGTCTTCAGCAATCTGCTTCAGGCCCGTGGCTAAACTCTGCAGCTTGGGCCCGGTCAGTGACAGACGCGAAAGCAGCGGCTTGGCGAGGCCCGACTTTTTCGCCTCCTCCAGGTCCTTGGCGTTTGCCTCGAGGATGTACGGTTGGCGCGATATCAGCAGCTCGGCCAGCGTGTTGACGGCCTGGGCTCGCTCGGTGGCACTGAGATTCTGCAGCACCCGGCTGCCGGTGCGTGCTGCAGGACGGACGGCGAGTGAGATAAGACACCTTTTCCCCCTTTTCCCGCCCCGAGGGACTTACCATTCTCGGCCAGCTGATCCACCGGGGCGGCCTTCTCCGAGGTGGACTCGGTGAAGAACGTGCCCACCTTGCGCCCGGTGAGGATGTTTTTGATCGCCTTATCCTGCATACCGTTACAGATGACGACGCTCACGCCCCGATCGAGCGCCCAGGTTGCGGCCATCACCTTGGCGTTCATGCCACCGGTGCCGACCTTGGACTTTTCGCCGAACTTGATCAGATCCTTGTCGCTGTGGGTGTACGTGTGCATCAGCCGGGCACCGTCCTCCCACGGCGGCTTGTTGTAGATCCCGTCCACGTCCGACATGAGGATCAGCAGATCGGCGTGAATTTCGGCTGCCAGCAGAGCCGCCAGGCTGTCGTTGTCCTTGATGCGAATGCCCCGCTTCTTGCCGGTCGCCGACAGCTCCTGGTCGACGATGAACATCGGCGGGACGACCGCATCGTTCGTGTTGATGATCGGCACAATGTTCAGACTGATCAGTTCTGAGAGAGTGCTAAAAAGGTGCTTGCGCGTTTCCTCGTTGTAGAAGTCCGGTTCCGTCACCAGGACCTGCGCGATCTTGATGCCGTACTGGGCGAACATCGCGTCGTACAGCGACATCAGCCCCGACTGGCCGACGGCCGCGGCGGCCCGCGGTTCCACCATCGTGCCCGCGTCCTGGCGTGTGTGATCCGTCGGTGACAGGGTTTCGCGCATCGACAGCGACATCAGCAGCTCCTGGGTGAGCTTCTGTTTGCCGAACGCGACGGCTCCGCTGGTCACCATGATGCACTCGCGCCCTTCGACGTGGTACTCGGCCACCTGCTCCACGATCGACGCGAGGCGTCCCAGGGCCAGACCGTGCTCGTCCTCGCGCGTGATGACTGCACTGCCCAGTTTCACCACCAACCGGCGCGCGTACTTCAGCTCACTCCGCTCCCCGAACGTGGTCTGCTTCCGCTCGTGCAATCCGTGCAGAGTGCGATTCACATTTTTCGCTTTATTAGCCTGTAGCGCGAACGAAGCGAAGGTCCCATTAAAGAAGGGTCGCACCATTTCGGTCGTGCGATTCTTATTCGGCCGTTTTGCGGCCCTCGCGTCACCGGAAGTGGTGACCCTCGGCGAGGAACGGAAAGTAACACTAATGGGGCACAGATGGAAGGGTGGACGCCCATTTCTCGCGAGCAGGAAAATGGCCCTTTGAATAATGTAACACGAAGTCGATGGATGAAGGTGAAAAGCTGTCGGAGCCAACAACGGTCCCCAACGAAATGTGCGGCGGACAATACCAATGCCGGCCATTAACGCGCGGAGCATCGAACCAAAGCAAAAAGATTTGATTTTGGAAACTTCGTTTAATATTCTGATGGGGTGCGCCGGCGGGCACCAAAAAAGGCTCAGCAATATTGGAAGACAATGGAAAACTTTTGTTGTCTCCGTTGTTGCTGGGTTTCGGTTTTGGTCTCGCCATTGGTTCACCACCCGCCAGCTTGGGGTTGCGTCTGGAACGGGTCGGACGTCGGCTTTTCAACCATCTAGCGGTTGTTTCAGATAGTTATGTCCTCCAATCAGCTTCAAGTTTTGGGAACTCGGTCCCGGCGAAAATTGGGACCCATTTTGGGCCCCAACATGCCCATTTTTTCCCCGCCCATCGAGCAAAAGCGACAATTTGTTTATGGTCGTGTCGTGGGGTTAAGTGTTTCCGGGCACCAAAAGCGACAAAAAAAACACTTAAAACCGTCGTTAATTCGTCTAGGAGTCCGTCACAGGAAAACCTGGCTGACCTGGGGGGACCTCCGATTGGGTTCATCCGCGTGAAATAATGGTTCGACATTGTCACACGACGAACGATAATGACACGATGGCACGGAGCAGGTCGCCAGATGATCGCTTAATGCTCTGGCCAGTACCGCCGGCTCAGCTCGGTTGAAAGTTGAAAGTTAATTGGAAAATTGTCCATAAGTTCGCCAGTTCGCTGCTCTGACGCTGAATGCCCGCTATGCTGGGCACGTTTTGTCACGAAAGTTAATTATCGCCACGGCACGGCACCGGGACCGGGAGAGTTCAGTTGCGCTTTTTTTTTCGAGTGCTGCGCCTTTCCGTCATTCTACAGGATGCCCGGGATTGTGTCCGGGAATCCTGTGTGCACCCGTTCCGCTTTCGGGAAGGCGGAAATTATTTCCATTATTATTCGATTTTTCGCTCTCGCGAATGTTCGTCCCACGTTTATGAACAACGGTTGCCATCAACCGGGAAGCTGTACTGGGAGAGTGTGTACTAAAATAATTGAACCTTGATTGGATTAATGTTGCACATAAGCGCACGTACCGCGCGCGGTTAACGTGTCACTTTCGGTCCGCTGCACGGGTGAAATATTTCAGTTGAAATGTTCGTTGTTGTACAAAGGTTAAGCTGTGCGCCGATAGTCAAATATCAATAAAGACCGAATCGAGCCAAACTCAATAATGCACCCATAGTCTAATGATTGGAATGGATCGATGGGTCTCTCCCCCTGGCAACAGCTGTGGTTTTCATTTCCGACAACAACACGCGGTGGTGACGGAACGGAAGAATCTCGTTATTTCTGCTGCTGCTCGGTCAGAAGTTATTGAAGCTGCTCCGGCTGGCAATTGCCACCTGTTCGTCGTAATTGGTCCCCAAGTTGCCAACAACAAGCTGGCATGTCAATTAATTTAATTTTATCAGTTCCCGGTGTTTGCGAGGAGTAACGGTGGGACAGGATTCTGATTCCGTCGGTCACGTTCCGTCGAGCCAAGAAGTTCAAAGATGGATCCCTCGGATCGATTGGTCGTCCATTCTCAACTCTCGGGGCACGGGCACATCAAAGACGCTCTTATGAAATAAGTTGGAATGGAAATCTACACGAGCACCTAGTCTGTTACGCGGGCGCAGGACTGCGGTGTCGCTGGGGTAGGCAGTGAGGGGGATGGCCAATCAAAGGTTACCACACAGCATACGGTTAGCACAACATCGGGGCATCGGGTGGCATCAACAAAGTCTGCAAACGTGACCAGGCACAGTGCGGGCCAACAACAGGTTGGCGTTAAGACGGAACGCTTGGCTTCCTGGTTGTGGACGGGTATCTGCGGAGGGCCGTCGCAGATTCTTGCTCGCTGATACGACTGACTCGGCACTGCTTGTTTTGCTTGTCCGCTAAAACAAATCTCACCCAGATCCGGCAGCACCCGTCAGGGCCCGTGATGCCCGATTCGATAAGACATCGGACATCAATCGGTGCTCCGGGAACCGGTGCAACCGGTGTCGGATCATTGTTTTCAATAAAATTTCAAATCAAATAACATTCCCCCCCTCAAACAGCAGCACATCAATCGGGTGGGCGTCCAATGTTCAACGTCTATCGAACGGGCGGCGCTGGACTCTGGCTTCTGCCCGGGGCGTTATCAGCGGTACACAGTCCTGGCTTCTGGCTAGGCATTACGCGCATAGATTTATCGGCTGCGCGGTGCGGATCGTCCCGTAACCACTGCCGATGGACTGCCGAGCACGGCGGCTTAACGGGGCACAAAGCCGGCGGAGCCCCAATCGGATGCTGCGTACAGGGTAATCCGTAAACACGATTACACCCTTACGGCTATCGAGCGGACGGGTAGCACCGGGGGTTTGGATACTAATTACAGTCGACGTGTAATCGGGAGTGATAATATCCAGCACCTGCGCCCTGCGGACCCGGCCGGTGACGAGCCTGATGTACTGCCAATCAAATGCGATTAGCAGAGCGCGGCCGCGGCTTCACGGTGGATGCACACGCACGGCGTATGTGGAGACGAAATGGTTATTAGGCGATTAGGCGAAAGTAGGGACGGGTCGGGAAGTTCCGACGGATTTGCATACCAAGGTTCCCGGGCGGTACACACGCTTACCTGTTGCACCAGATAGGAACCGAGGCTGGGACTACCGACGACGGAGAAGTAACGTTTCGGCAGAACGGTGCCGTAGCGAATCAGCAACGGAACGGCGGCCCGGAGATAGCTCATTGTTGTGACGTTTCTTTGTTTTGTTTTTGTCACCGCTTTCCGGGTTTTATGGCACTGATTTGTTATCGATCGCAGACGATAAAATGAAGAGAGAGAGAGATAGAGCGAGAGAGAGCGAGAGAGCAAGAGATCCAAGTCCAGGTACGGGGGAACGATCACAGCATTGTCACAAGCACTACGTTGTCCGGGTGTTCCGACTCAGACCGTGTCTATCCGTTCGATTGCACACCACTCGACTGACCGCTGGCCGGTCCGACGGCTCAGGAGGTAACTTATTTCCTTGTCAGCCCGAGCCGCCGCTGATAAGCGATCGCTGGTCGAACGCGCGCCGACAAGATAATCCCTTATCAGCCCTGTTCCTGGGTCGCTGGTGTGCGCTTGTAAATCCTTTCCCACACTTTCCCAGCTGGAGGAGGATCCGTGTTTGGGAAACGGACCACATTTTGTAAGCAACCCTGACAGGAGGAGCCTCTCAAGTGAACTTTGTACGCAGTCTCGCTAGTCGGCATTAATTTTTGGCACTCACACCACGGCGGTTGAGCGATCGGGGCTTGGGCCAAACGGTGACCGCGAGATTGTGGAGCAACGATCTTGGTGCCTTGGGTCATCCTCGACCGATGACGCACACGCATGCTGTGTGACGCATTGGAGCGCGCGACCCGAGGTCTAGAACACAGCCACTATCAGGCAACCCTCAGACTGGTGGTGGTGCCGGGTAAGCAACGTTCTGGCGGTCGGCCTTGGAGTGGCGGGGAGATCGGACTTCCACGAACGACGGCGCGCGTTGATGCGATTTCTTTCAAATTCACGTGATGTGGTAATGATTACGGGGGAACCGCGGCCCCACCAATTGAACGCGATAGGACGGGGGTGTTGATAACCCACAAACGAGGGTGCCCGAGTGTTGGGACGTTGTAATTCCCACTCCGAGCCCGCTGAAGCCCGCCCGGGTGCTATCAGCATTGATTGATTCCCAGCACGGGCCACGGTGGCTTCGGGAGCCGGTTCGGGTCGGATGGTCCCGGAAGAGACCGAACCGTACCACGCAGCGTGGCGCCAGTATGAATAGCCAGGCTCAAAGCGGAAGGGCCATAGGGACCCGCTCATGCGTGACGCTGACGCTACGCTGTGTGCATGATTGATTCGGTGTGTGAAAAGCCAGAAAACCACACCCCGACCCGCGAGCGGGTTGGTGGCCACGGTTAGTGCCGCCGACGGCGCTACTGGAACCGTGCGCGCGCCCCTCGGAAAGGGAAAGATGGATCGCATTTCGGCGAAAATTCTCTCTCCCCGGGTGAGAGATTTGATCCCCGGTCCTCCACCCGCCCTGCCAGCCAGCCAGCCAGCCAGCATAGCAAACAATCACGGACCTGGACCGGATTCCAGCCCCCCCTGTGTGCCGAGGGGCCGTTGAATGAAAGTTGATAGCCCGCGCCAAAGTGGTAAGCCTTCGGCCATTTTGGCCGTCCTGACCTTTGCTTCCGGGACCGCGGAGAGAGCCGACTTGTGGTGGTGGTGGTTGTTGTTATTGTTATTGTTGGTGGGACCCCCTAGACATGGCAGACTTTGGCTGGTTTCAGCCTTTTTTTTCTTCTTGTTTTGGGTGGAGCTTTGTAAACCAAATTTTCACTCAAATATCGACAAAACAAACGATCGGGGGCGGGCGGTGGGGGCTGTGGGTTGCCGAATTTACACCGACCGTCATCAGCATTGGAGTGAAGGGGGCCTTTTTTAAGGGTTGAATTGGTGTTTCGAAGGCGCTAAAGACCCGAATGTCAATTAAACTGGTTCCCATTAGGAGATTAGTATCACCATCTAGTCTGCATCGAATCTGCTCGATTGGTAATGTTCTCTCTTCCACATCGAGCAAATCGAAACCTATTACCTATATTATGTTTGTTAGGTTAACATATGGCAGATTTGTGCTATAAAATATTCAAATTCGGAGAAATTGTAACCATTTGACCAATCTTTTCAATAACCTGTGCTTCTTGAGATCAGTTTCACTATCTAGCGCTCGAAGCACAACTGCTCGAATCTGCTCGATTGGCGATGATCCAAAAGCTACCCTCGCCGATATCATTTGAAGTCTTTTATTATTTTATTGTTTATGCTCTGCCCAAACCCTTTTGCAGCTGGATGTAAGGAAATGGCCTGACCTAGCCGTCGGTTTGACCGGTTCAACTATCAGGCCCTCCACATTATTCCCAGCCCTCGAGCCTTGGTGGCGTGGCCCGCACTAAAAATCATGGACCGCCTAGAAAGCGATCGCAAAAGCGAGGAAAATCAAATCGAATGAATTGAAATAAGTTTATCGTTTATCGGGGCGGCGGTAGTGGCGGGGTATCAACGCGCGGCATCGGCCCTTCCCCCGTTCGATCCCAGCCCGGTCGACAGATGGCAGAAAATTGATTCTGTTTCCGACGGGCTGAGGCTCGGCGGATGCACCTGTAAGTTTTCTCAACAACTCCGAAGGTCGGCGTGCACACCAAGATCGGGGACCGGAACCGGGTGGTTGGTTCCCCAACCCCTCCATCTCATCCGCGGCCGACGCGACGGGCGCGTTAACACGGCGAGTCCTTTGGGAACGTTTTATCGATCATAAACCCATCCTGAAACTGACTGACCAACTTTAGTACCCTCCCCCCCGGGTAGGTCACTTCGGCGTTTGGCGGCGTTGGATCGGCCCTAAAACAACAACCGAGTGAACGGCGCAGTGGTGGTGGTGGTCAGTCTCCTCGTGTTGCGGCCACCGATAGAGAGGAGAGGCGAAGAGAGACAAGCGGTGATTGGTGAATCTAATTAATTTTTAATTTTCCTTTCTAATTACAACGTAATTAAATCAGAAAAGGGGCGACCATTACTCTCGCTGTGCGTGGCTCTCGGCAGGATCTTCGCGGCAGCAGCAGCAGCAGCAGCAGCAGCAGGCCACAAGAAAGAGCCGGGCCAAGACGCCGGGCGGCTGATTGACGGGAATTAAGAGCCGGACGGATGGGAATTGTGAAGGATTGGAACGGAAACTCGGAGATGAAACATTGCGCCGCCATTGGCCAATGAAACGGAACACTCACTCTTCGCGTCCCTGGTTTCCAATGTTATGGCGTTTTAGTAGCTCTTCGCTTCGTCCTGTAATGAATTTCGCAACAGCCACCCCCCCGCTACACACTCCGGCAACGAATCCGACGAAGGCACGCGCGTGCGTTTGGCTGCGTTTTTTCAAACATATTTTTTTATTTATTATTACTTTCTTTTTTTTATTATAATCATTACCACCATTATTGTTACTATTATTATTGCACTAAACTAGGGCGCGACTCGGACTCGCTCGCGGACTTTTCTTTGATTGATTTTCTTTCCCCTTTTTGCTTTGAAATTTGATTTTATTCGCGATTTTCCACACCACAATCCGCTCGCTCGCTGAAATGGCCCTCTGGACCCTGCCGGAAAGCCTCACCGGCGTGAGGGCGGGTGAGGCTCCCGCCGTTTGGGGGTTTTCCTCGTTTGGGGGCTTGTGCCTTCCCCGATTTTCCGGTGCCCCGGAAAGGGGCAGAGGCCGCACCCGAAAAGGACTACTACCCGGACCCGTTTTACACGTTTTTGTTTGCAAATGTGGACATATTTACACAGTTCCCGTTACACCGTTCGGCATTTGATGCCGAATCGAATCGGTCGATCCGTCACAATCGGCGCCGCAATTATTAATTTCATGCAATTCATGTTGTAGCAACAGCAGCAGTAGCGGTGCGCGGTGGCGGTACACAGGTATACACACTCTATTATTTCGTAAACATCTAGAAATGCGAGAACGATGGCGCTCTATTTACAACTGTTTATTTAGTTCCCGGCGCGGGCTCTGCAAGATTACATTTTACATTTTGCCAGCGACCGTTCCTGGGGCGCCCGATACGCCCCTAACCGGCCGGGTTCGCGCTACGTTTAATTATTTATTTTTATGTCCCGCACCGTGGCAATCCGCGGCCTCTTGTTGCGCATTGCGGTGCACGACCACCGGTGACAGGCAGAACGGACTGACGGACAGTGCCGAACCCGAACCCGAGAGCAGCCTGCCTGGGTGCCGTGTTACTTGTTTCGCTTTCAAACATTTATTCAGTGTTTCCCGTTCGCCGGTGTTTCGGTGCTCCTAACCTATTCCGACCCGGAGCCGGTTCGCAACATCATCAGTTCATCAAAAAAAAAAACGAAGCATGCCAACAGGTACGTTATGAAATTTCTACAACATATTTGTGCACCGACCGTTTCCCGTTCCGGAACTCCCGGGAGGTGCCGGTTCGTTAACAGTAATTTAAAACACTATCACACTACACAACATTCGCGGTCATTCATCGCCGGGTCTCGAAAGAGCGATTTCTTTCGCTCGGTGCTCGGTGGACACTAACTTGGTTAGGGACCGGCCTGGCCGGGCCGGGCGGAGTTCGGGTGCACTGGGCAAACCGAGCACCGGGCAAAAAGTTTCGCCACCCACCCGGGGGCCCCGGGGGTTGGGTTTCGTCCGGTATGCACCGCGTGTCCAACGCGCCCTCTCTTTGGGCTCGCAAAAGAGGCGGTTGAAAGTTGGGTGCATACCCTTGAAACTCTCACTCTCTTCTCAGGGTCCTGCGGGGGTCCTGTTTGCCGGGCTGGGCCCCATTAATATCCTAAGAAAGCTGGCAGAAGTTTTAGAGATCCTTCTCTCTCTCTCTCTTGTGTTTTCTTTAGCCCGTGTGGACAACACGTGCTCGACTTTAGAACGGCGACATTGGCGCTACTGAGCTCGGACGGTGCGTGAGAGGCTTGGCGATGAGTTTGGCCAAAACTTTTGGCCACACTCGAACTTTGACCCAACGCGCTGACGGTGTCCATTTTAACGGTCGCGATCCGGCCCGACGCCGATCCGATCCGGCCGACAAACGGGATAATCATAACACTCATCATGTTGCCGTCATGTCGGTGGCAACTGTGGCGCAGGTGGCTGCGTGTGTGTGTGTGTGTGTGGGCGGCCATTGTGTGCCATTTTCGCCGGTAAAGCTCTGACTGGCAATGACTGGCATATAAATTGACTTTCTGGAAGTGAGCCACCGCGGGGCCGTAGATCTGGCTCACTGGCCGTCCTGCGTCTGTCAGGAATGATAAATTACGGATTTACAGTCACCAGCTACCAGCCACCACCGCACACACACACACACCCACAGACAGCCAGACACGCGATTCGGGTGTCGTGACCGCGGAGACTAAAAAGTCATCTGGATGAAGAATTAATATCTGTGGCCGGGGCTCCGGGGACGGGTGTTCCAAATTTGCACAATTCGGTTTGATGTCGGGGTCGAACAGGCGTCAGAGTTCGTCTTCTTCAAGGGTGAGTATTTTAAGAAATGAATAGACATCTGCTGTGACGCAATAATTCCAGTTTGATGTAACTGCTCCGTGGTATTCTAGGGAAAGTGAAAAATGTCATGACCTTCCGACCTTGCCCGATGTGTCCTCCTCACTGTCCGTTTCCGTAGGCCGAACCCAAACTTTACGCCCAAACTTGAATCAACTTTACTGAAGTCCTCGGTTCCGTCGGTAAATGTCTTGCGGCTTGTGGGGTTTCCAAAGCTCTCGGCTAATCTCTTTCTCACACATTGTGATCTTGAAAGTCTTTTCGGGTCGGTTCCATCATTTTAAGATCAATTTTTGGGCCCGACCGACTCAATTATTGGAACATGTTCGTTTGGATATTTGGAAGACGTTTCGTAGCTTGAATTAACCTTTCAACAGTGTCAATCACTGTTAGCAATAGCTTTTGCCTTGGAAATCCTTAACCGGCATCTTCTTCGGAGTGATCTACCAAACAAGGTACTCGAAGATTTGAAGAATCCTTCCCGGTATTAGTAGCTGAAAAAAAAAACACAACTGAATGAAGCGTATGGCGCAAAGCCACGGAGATCCCAAAATAGCCCAAAACGTCCAAAATCATCCCACGTTGACTGAGGTGGAAATGAGCTTTTCAAATTTCGTACAGTTTGAGTTGAAGACTCACGCACCTTGGAAATAAGCTTTTAATATTTCTTTCTGCAAGCGTATACCTTTTTTATTCAATTTTTACAATTTCCAGACTTTGAAGTTTGACGTTTCAAAAGTCTAGTAATCGGTAGTTCCAAAATCCAAACACTTGATGGATCTGTTTCTATATAAGCAACGGGAACCTTTTCCGAGCCCTTCCAAGAAGTGCTGAATACCAGTTGCATCGAAACCGGTGCCATGGCAACGGACAGACGGCGAACATGACGTGTGAGCATTTAAAAATAAAACCACCCGCGAGTGAGCCAGGCGCACGTGTGTGTGTGTGTGTGTGTGTGGGCAGAGCCTGGACAGACCCCACGCCGCCGCCGCCGCCGGCGGTTGGCGAAAGTGTCCTCTACGTTCGGCTGGCGTCAACATCGTAACCGCGTACCGCAACGCTACCTGGGGAATTATCCTGGATCCGGGCGCCCTCGGCAAAGAAAATGGCGCCGGCCCGCCGGCGGCTTTCCACGGCTCCAACGAGAACAAAGGCTGTCGCAAAACTCGGATGCCACGTGGCCGTGGTCGGGAAGTGACTCCTTTGAAAGTCTGTTTCAGTGATGCCGAGCCAAATGGGGGCCCTTTCCCTTGCTCGGCCCGGGCGGCGGAAGTGCTCCCATTTCGCGCAATGACAAAACGGTTACGCGGTTTCGGTTCTGTTTTCCGTTTCCCTTTTTTTGTTGTTGTTGCCGAGCCTGATGTGGCGTTTTGACAACACAAGACACTGTCGTCATCATCATCATCATCCGCCGCCGCACAGTAGGCGCTGCTGGAACAAAGTGGTTAGTGCGTCCTGAAGGGATGCCCCGAAGGACAAAAGGAAAGCAGTTGCTTGATTGCTACGGAGATCACACTTTTATTGCATTGCAGCAACCATTGGGTTGGAAGTTGTGTCTGAAGTTGTGTTGTGTCCTCGCGAAAAAGCGTTTGTTTTGCGCGCCAGCTGCGGAATCCAGGAAGCCAGGCCACCGCCAGGCCACCAGGAGGGGCCATAAAATTGCTCACTTTCCCCCACTCGCCCCACGCGACACAAAACGGCTCGACGGTCAAAAGATATCAAAAGGCGGCTACAGTTCCGGCGGCTGCAGCTGGTTCCGGTTCCGGGCGGAGGTAGTTTTGCGACATTTGCGAACCACACACACACACACAGACAGGCAAATGCTTGCCGTTTCGTTCACAGGATGCGAAAAACGGACCGGAAATGGAGTGCCGATGGAGCCGCCCGGTGGCCCACGCCGTCCCCGATGGAAAGTAATCCTTTTTCATGCGCGGTGAATAAAAATCAATCACCGTTAGCGTACTTTTCGGCCATTCGAACCACACTGAATCGATTCCTCCCGTGTTAATATCTCCCGAGTCAACCGATACCGGTCCGCTGAGTCTTTAGTTTTGGGTTATCCGTTTTAAAGAGTGTCTGCCCATATCTGCCGATTGCCACGCACCGTCCGGAAGCTCCCGGGAGCCGATAAAAGGGGACACCGTTCACGCTGACCGGAATTGAATTGGGCACCCGAAACGCCAGCCTCCGCTCCGATCCGGTCTTACGGCTTGATGCCGAGGAGCCGCTTGAACGCGCGCCGATAGTCGAGATTGAATATCGTGTAAATAATCGGGTTGAGCGCCGAGTTGATGTAGCCCAGCCAGGTGATAAAATTAATTAACTTATTCGTCGGGCAGCAGCTCGGGCAGAACGGCAGGATGACGTACATGAGGAAGAAGGGCAGCCAGCACACGACGAACACGCCCATGATGATGCCGAGCGTGCGGGCCGCCCGCCGCTCCTTCGACAGCGAGATCTTCTGCTTCTCCTCGATGAACTGGTTGAGGCCGCCCGGTTTCCGGAACGATTGCTTCAAGCGGCCAGCGGCGACGGCGCCCGTAGGCGGCCGCCCACCGCCGGTCAGGGCGGACCCATCGAACCCGACCGTCGTCGTCGTCGTCGTCCGTACCTCCAGCCCGTTCTTGGCCGTCGCCGCCGGTGGATCCGCCGGTGCCGGAGTATCACAGTTGGACTGTTGTTGGAGTTGAAGTTGTTGGAGCTGCTGAAGCTCGGCGGCCTTCGCGCTCTCGCCGGACCCGGAGTTGTCCGGGTAGTCCGTCACCGAGTCGTCCTCGCGCTCCACCGCAGCACCCGATCCCAGCAGCCGCCGGCCGCCCTGGCCACCACCGTCCGGTTGCCGTTGCTTCCGTTTCCGGTTGTTGTTGTTGGTGGCGGTTCCGCCGCCGCCGCCGCCCAGAGCCCGCCCGAAGTACGCCCCGAGCCGGCTCCGCTTGCCCGCGGGCTTCTTCCCACTTCCCTCGTCCGGGTCCGCCCGGGCCAGTCCGTGTTCGTTGTGGTTGTTCGTTTCGCTACTGATCGACTCCTGGTCCGGGTGTGGACCACCGGCAGTAGGCTGCTGAGGGACGGTGGCTGGCTGCCCATTGTTGTCGCCACCACACGGACCAACGCCTGAGGCCGCGGGGCCGGCAGCCGACGGCATGCCGATACTGCGTGTGGCCAGCGTGTTGATCTTGGAGGCTTGGGCGCGCTCGCGGAGTCGGCGGCGCGTGGCGACGTAGATTTCGATGTACACGATCGTCATGATGGCGAGCGGGATGAAGAAGGAGCCGAGCGACGAGTAGATCACGTAGCCCTGGTTGCTCGTTAATTGACACGGGAACTCGCTCGAGAACTCGGCCGGCCAATCGTTCCAGCCGATCAGCGGCGGAGAGCTGATCAGGAGTGACAGGACCCAGACGCCGGCTATGAGCGCCAGGACGCGCTCGAGCGTGCGCTTCTGGGCGTAGTTGATCGGGTCGGTGATCGCCCAGTAGCGATCGAGCGCGATCGCGCACAGATTGAGGATGGACGCGGTGCAGCAAAGCACGTCCGACGTGAGCCACATCTTGCACACGTGGATACCGAACTCCCAGCGCCCGAGCAGCGAGTAGGCGACGTTCAGGGGCAACACCAGGATGGCCACGGTCAGGTCGGCCACGGCCAGTGACACGATGAAAAAGTTCTGCACGATCCGAAGCGGTCGGTACGTGAACACGCTCAGGATCACCAGGATGTTGCCGACGATGGTGATGACGATGATGAGCGTCAGGATGAGAGCGGTTCCGATGGCTTCCCACTGTGGCACCGCCAGGTCGATGCCGATCAGGCTCGGGTAGAGGGTGTCGTCGGGCCGCGGGCAGCCTCCCTCCAGCAGCTCCTGCAGGCTGTCGTCACCCGCCGTGCCGTTAACTCGCGCCGCCGCCGACGACACCGCACTAAACAGTCCATCGCCGGCGCTGGACGTTGTCATGGTGCCTCCGATTGGGGCACCGTCGTAACCGAGCGCCAGACCGAGCCCCGCCAGCGGTTCCTCGGCCGTCTCCGCCGCCGCCGCCCGCCAGCACCATCATCCGGGAGGCTCTCGGTTCCGTCCGGTTCGTGTCGTTCACTGTCCAGACGACCATGTCAAGCATGTGCCATGTGGCCACACCTCATGTGGTGGCAGCTCATGCGGTGTGTCCGGGCTCTAATCCTGTTCGGTCTGCGGAAGGAGAAAAAGGAAGGGAACAAAGATCAGCTAGACGAACCAGGCCAACAGAGGAAGTGCGCAAAAAGAAGATGCGATGATTAATGGCCGGCATCCGGCAGACGGATGGACGGCCGGAATCAATCGGAAAGTTTTCTGTGAATGCCTGTGAATCCTTTGTCACCCGGCAACTTATCGGCTGATCGATTGGTTGGGCTCTACGCAGGAGTTATGATGATGATGACGATGATAAATGCTGCGTTGAGCGAAGAACGAAACGGCTCCACGCCTTCCTCGTGTGTGTGTGTTACTGCTTTGATTTTCCATTCAATTCCCCCAGGAGCGGCCCCGCGAGGATTGAAAAAGGACCAATTGTACTGAGTTGTTCAATAAGTTTGGCGGTTCAAAAACAGAGGGCGCTGCTATCTATATACTAGGTCGTTGCGTTGAGATTCGGAATTTTGAAAAGATGGCTGTACCTGCCGATTGGGACTTCCCAGTTTTGCTGTTCATTCATCATTACCTTGTTTTGACATCAGGTAAATGATTTCAGGTCGAAAAAAAAATTATTTCGGTTTGCAACCCATCATTGAAAGGGTTAAACTATGTCAACTTTTGTGCCTGAAAATGACGTTTTGCGGGGATTATTATTTTTCTGCTCCTCTTGAAGAAAACTGCTTCGGAATCGCACCAAATGCTTGTCGGGACTTGTGTTTGGAAGATCGCAGTGCTTTGAGTGGTTTAAAAAATTTCAAAATGGCGATTTTGACTTTACAAAAAAAAGCGTCGAAGGACTCCAAAAAACGGACTTTCTGATGGGACAGAAAGGTGTGGTGTTTCACAAGCTCCTAAAACCTGATGAAACGTTAATTCCGATCGCTACTGACAACAAATGATCAATTTGAACCATGCATTGATCGAAAAACGACCAAAATGCAATTCTAGTTTCAATGGAGGCGCCTGGTGGCCCGTGGAATCAAGCACCAGGCGCCCAAAAAACAAAACTGTTTCAGGATACTATCAAATCACTTGGATGGGAGCTGCTATCCCTCCCCGCGTTATTCACCAGACTTGGTTCTTTCCGAATATCATTCATTTTCATCGATGGGACACGTATTGGCTGAGCAGCCCTTCGTTTTTCTACGAGGAAGTCGAAATGGGATGACTAATTAGTTTACTTAAAAAGTCGAAGAATTCTTTCGTCTGGGAATCCATGATTTAGCAGAGAGATAGGAGAAATGTATAGCTAGCGATGGCACATACTTTGAATAAAATAGAAAATCGCATTAAAATTTTATAAACATTTTTGTGTGTCAAACAAATTCCGAATCTCAACGCAACGACCTAGTATATATAAAAGAGTACCGCGTTATTGTTATTTCTTCAGAACTCAAGAACGGCTGAACCGATTTGGCTGAAAATTGGTGTGGAGGTAGCTTAGATCCAAGGGGGTAACATAGGATACTTTTTATAATCCGATCGCGTCACAATGAAGCCACAATACGCACAATGTGTTTTTCTCCCCCCCCCCCCTCCCTTTCCCCATCCAAATAAGGTCGACGCGATCTCTCCCGCTGAGGCGGCATCGACAAACGATAGACAGAGAGCGAAACAGCAAGCAATTGTCTCTCTCTTGCGTATGCTTACACTCTCTCTCACGAACGCCGAATAGTTTGGCAAATTGTCAGCCAGTGAGAGAGCCTCCAGTTATATTCTCGCGATCCGCCACTGTGAGCAATTGTTTAGCGACAAAGGCGGATCTCCTTTCTCATATCTCCTTTCATCCTTCGCGTCGTAAAAAAATTAACGTGCGTGGAGAATAATATTGAATACTTCATTTTAAACACTTGCTTTTTCGGGAAATAATTTTAATCGTAGGGAAGCATTCCCCAGTAAGTATTTACTTAAAAATAGTGAAATTGTACCGTACCGTGTTTTGTTTGGGAAAAAATGTGAAGATTCGTGTCAATTCCAGCAATCCTGATCTTCAGGTGAATAAGGAGATACCAGCTAACAATTAGGAATGCCAGCGCCAAATCGTGAACTGAATGACGTATATAATCGAGATGTTTGGCGCATGTTGCGAGATGTTTTGGAGGGGCAATGATTTTACTGTCCTGAAATTTCCGCCAAACACTGCCAGTAATTCCAAGATCAGCTGACGAAATGAAGTGCTTCTCTTCTTATTGGACAACGACCGTTGAACGGTTTTAGCCTGCACCAACCAGCGACAATGTTAATCTCTGATACTCTTTCTAAACGTTCGTTTTTACGGGCCGGGTTGTTAGTCCCGCGCCAACCCCCCTGGAACGCCGGAATCGGGAATCGAACCCATGGCCAGCTGCGATACAGGGACGAGCGTTACCGACTGCTCCTATCACCGGGGGCCCATTGCCTCTGGGGCGAAACAGAGTTCGCCGGGCCTGCTAGTGAGCCTTATATTTTTCTTATGTTATTGTACACTGTTATGAACGTTTGTGAAGTTTCATTTCAATCTGTCATTTAATTCTTTGTTTACAAACCATTTAGTATCGACATGTCATAGTATTTTTTTTACAATGAAATACTAGGTGTATGCGTCAAAAATCGGGATTATTTAACACACAAAAAACGTTTATAAAATTTTGATGTGATTTTCTATTTTATTCAAAGTATGTGCCATCGCTAGCTATACATTTCTCCTATCTCTCTGCTAAATCATGGATTCCCAGACGAAAGAATTCTTCATTTTTTTAAGTAAACTAATTAATCATCCCATTTTGACTTCCTCGTAGAAAAACGAAAAGCTGCTCAGCCAATACGTGTCCCATCGATGAAAAAAAATGATATTCGGAAAGAGCCAAGTCTGGTGAATACAGCGGGAGAGATAGCAGCTCCCATCCAAGTGATTTGATTGTATCCTGAAACAGTTTTGTTTTTTGGGGCGCCTGGTGCTTGTTGGCACGGGCCACTAGGCGCCCCCATTGCAACCCACTAGAATTGCATTTTGGCCGTTTTTCAATCAATGCATGGTTCAAATTGATCATTTGTTGTCAACGCGATCTGAATTTCGTTGGATCAAGTGTACTGATGTTCAGGAAGACCATACTGAATAATAAAGTGATTGAAGTTATTGAACAACCTGATAACCGTGGTCTCTTTCAGACCACAGGAGGACTCCTTTTGCCGCTGCTCGACGAGAATGCTGCGGCTTAGAACTTTCCGCAGCACTTCGGTTGCGTTGAACCAAATGTATTGTAACTCAGGTGTAAATCTCAGGTGCCCGGGAGCCCGCCACGGGTTGAGTTTTGTGGTTCGCAAAGATTTGTTCACCGCACGAAACTTGGCAATTGGCGACAAATGTGGTGGCTTTACGTGTTGGGTGTCTTCTGTCGCGCGGGAACCGCAACTTTCGCGCTCCGACGGTTATGGCCTTAAATGGTCCATTAAGATGCGATTCAGAGAGAGAGAGAGAGTGTGCCGGAGGTCCTCAAAAAATGCCGTGACCCGCGATGGCGCGATTATGGTTAATTTATTCGGCGCTGGTGCTGCGCTATCGGTTCCGCCCGCGCCCTAGAAGAAAGGACGGAGAAACGATTTCTGTAAATCTTTGATAAATGGAAATACACTTTTATTGTCCACGGCACGTCCTTTGCCCCGCGGTCGATGGGTCTGGTGCGAACGCAAATGAACTGAAGCCTAGGTCCCAATCATCCCATCAAAAGACAAATATTTGATGATTACCGAGCCATCAAACTTAATGGCTCGCGGAAGGTAACCGGGGACCAGGGGAGGAAAGAAAATCCGCCAACGACACCATTTTCGGCCGGCGGCAACGCTTACCCAATCGCGCTTTTATTGGCGCAAATGATTAGGGCTTTTAATTAATTGCCAGACCGTTCAGACCGCAGACTCAGTCGGCCAGCCCGCAGGACCTCGTTAGCCGCGACCGATCCACCCATCGCGGGCATTAAGTATTTAAATTACCGATAGGGTCCAGGGCCGAGGGCCAGCTATTAGCATGCGTAAAATTCATTGATTATTTCGTTAACCGGTGTGCGGTGTGCGCGATTACGTTGCGGAGTCTCCTAATGTGTCCGTTAACGATTATGGCGATGGGCCGTCGAAGAGTATGATGGACCCCGCGTGAAGCCGACCCGACACTTGTCAGGATGCTTGCGTAAACATGTCTGGGCCTCGCTGATGGGCGCGTGATGTTGAACCGCTACGGTGGCCGCAGCGGCAGTAAATAGTAAACAAGATATCACTCTTCGCGTTCGCTCCGGTAGCGTGGGACTGCCTTCGAAGTGCCGGACTGCGGTGATCGTGGACGATGTTTGGGTTCTTCGACAGAGTTTGTGCTGTGATGTTTTATCTAAACACACACACAGGAGGAGAGCAGAACACACTGACTACCCCAATCGGAGGGGTCAAGACGTGGGCGACGAAGGTGGGCTGATATGGTTCTGTAACAATCCTTTGAGTGAGTTGATTTTTGCAAAAGGCAATAGCCCTACGCGAATCAACGATGAGTTGAATGCTGTGTATGGGGACTCTGCACTACATCATTTACCACAGCTAACATTCTTTTTGGGTAGCTGAGATGTCGAAAAAACAAATTCCTTTCGGAGGACAGAGATTTTCGTCAACCGAAAGCTTTTCATTTCAAATCAGCGTCGGAAACAATTACTTTGGAGAGAAAAAGTGTACTACTTTTCCGGCCACTATTTGGACGGGTTACAGAGATGGACTGGGAGAAAAGCATGCCTTGCACCTCTGCTAGGTCGGACAGGTTTCAATCCAGTCTCGTGCTGTTTTATTTCGAAACCTGCTGACGCGGTGCGCACCGCTTTTTCAGCCAATTGTCTCGGAAGTGTATGATGCTTCGAACCAATCGATGCTCGTGGTCCCAGGTTTTTTCGTTTACTTTCCAGTCACGTTGAGGGCATTACGTTTGGTTCGGTATGTCAAGTGAATCTGCATCGCGTGGGTCAATAAGTTGTCAAGTTGACGGGCTGGCTTTCAACCACCTAGTTCCTGTCGACTTATTCAGCTATATATTTAATTCTTCTCTATAAATTGAAGTTCCATAAGTGACAAAGGAATATTCCTACAGTTGTCATGCTAGCCGAATGACTTGTCAACCCATCCAGCATAAGAAATCAGAAAGAGATCACTTCAAGGTGTGTTTTGGCCGACATCACTAAACTGACAATTGACTTACATTTTCAATAAATGTGCCATTCGTACGTTCTACATCATCGTTGAAAGGTCGCCCGGGCACATTGAAAGGCCTCCTAGAAGAGTTGCCCGAAGGCGCCGTTGGAATCCTGTGTGGCAGACGGCAGACGAACGGAAGGCCGTCTCGGCCGTCATGCCGAGAAGCCACGTGCCACGTGTGGCTCACTGACTCGTTAGTCGAAATATGTGTTCCAGACGCGTTCGCATCTCAGGTCCCCATCAAACCCGCTCCGTACTCCGTGGGCTTTGGGAATTGCGCCAGTATTCATAATATTCCCGCATGGCCACCCGGCGTGGGGCAGCCTATGTTGCACCGAACGTACGGTACGGTATTGACGTGATTCGTCGTCGTCGGCGTCCTCGTTATGCCGCGAGAATGCTGAAGTAATTCGCACTTAGTTTTGATTGCCTCGAGCCCGGGGCCAATTGGCGCCGAGCGCCGACTGCTCTCTGGCTCGGTGCAGCAACGGCTGACATTGATTTCTCATCAACATTGGTGGCCGTGATATGCCAGCCCCCGGGTTCCATCCCGTAAGATGACAGCTGGCCGGATCGCGGGCGTAACGGGGTGTAATAAAAGAAAATGAAGCCTGCCGAAAGGGCCGAATTGTGGGCCATTTTTGGAAACGAGAAATTAGAAATGGAAAGCATCGGATGGTTGCAGCTGTGTGCAGAAGACAGCAGCTGTGGCGGTGTGTGGAATGAACGAATCTACATTGGTCGGATTACTTTCGATGAATCGTCGGCAGTCGTGCCATCGGACAGCCCTCAAGTAGGTGATTTATTTTATAGTTAACATTTGAATATTCTCTAGCCGACGACATTGTTGTAGTTACTTCCAAAACATGAACTCTAAATAAGGAACGAAACGGCACAGTTATAATGGAGGAATGTATAATCAGATCGCCCGACTTGAGACTCACTCCCAAGTGGTCGCCCCATGAAAGGAGTACAAATTTAAATTACAAGTTTTTAGGTCATGCCCAAAACAAATCCTGGAACGCATTCAGGAAAATATGATACTCCTCCGGAGGTCGAGAGGCCACCGGGGGTCGAGCCCCCTCGCTGGGAACGCAAATCAGGACCGGTCGTCTGAGTAATTAGATCCCCAGAGAGACGGACGGTCAGATCAAAGCATGCTGGGCGGCAGCACTAATCCCCAGCTCGCCGCCGGAGGTCGTCGTCAGGAGCAGGAGCTATCGTAAAAATCCGCTTCCATCCGCTCGGTGCGCCGCATGCATGCTGCGCTCGATGCTGCGATGCTTCGGATGACCCCCGGTGGCCGGCAACCCCGACTGTTGCGTCGAATCAGAAATCTCCCGTGATTGAGTATCTCGATAATGATGATGACGATAATGACGAACGCTCTCACTCAGGTCATCACCGGCCGGCCGAAAGGTGAACGTTTCTTCGGCACAACCCGAACTGCACTTGGCCCCCTCACTAATGAAGTTGTTCTCGTGCGCCGTGCCAAAAATATTGCATGGCCGGGCAACATACAAGCGGTCGTGGTCGGTCGGTCGGGAACCAGATTGAAAGATGTTGGCAAGTGCTGCGGCTATTCGTGTCAAGAAGCAATTTTTGGTCGCTGGGTGCAATGAAGCGTCAACATGAATCGAGGAGCACGTAATAAAGTGATGCTAGCAGGCGGCGGAGCCCCACCCCATTGCATCGTGTGTTTTTGCAAAACACCGACGGGATCAGATTATTGCATCAGTAGCCCGGTCGTTGAAGCTAGTGTACTGTATTAGGTGGATCCAAAGGTTTCAGGTTTTAAAGAAGCAGATTTGATATTGGAAATTCGGGAATAGCTGTCATTTGTGCTGGGTTATCAGAGGTTTCCGTTTCGTAATTTCGAAGTCACAAGGCTGTCACTTTACAGTTTTCGAATATATCTGTCAATCCAAGTGTCAAACTTCTAGTTGAATGCTTGCCGTTTTAGAAAAAATCGCTTAACAACAGGGCAACGTGTTAAAATTATTAAAACTTGCTATTAAAATGGGGATTCGAAAATGTTCTTTTATACATCAAAATTTTCTTCAATGACAAACAAAATTGCTGACAAGCCTGCTACTCTGGAGCATTTGAAAAAGAAACTTTTGCCAAGTTACGGCCGAGGTAACATCTTATCAGAATCGACTGTTGCCATAGTTCCCGAGGCAGCCATCTGAACGGCCATCTGAGTCATAATGGCAAAGTACAAACTTCATGATACGAAATATTTCATTAAATCTTAATTTTTCAGGTTTTTTTTTAAAGTTCAATTTTGAAAATAGACGATAAATTCCGTGTATTTCCATCACATCGAACATTATTAGGCATCAAATACTTGCTGGTTTTATCTTGTTGATGTTGGAAAGAGTTAAAAGAAAAAAAGTTAAAAAAGGAAACTAATTGTTTTATGATTATCATTGCATTATCAAAAACCGTAAAAGAAACAGTTTGTTTATGAAAGAACGTAAAATGTAAAAAAAACAACCTGGCGACGGTCTCTACTTTCGGTTCGACCCATTGCCAAACGTTTAGCTATCGATCTCCCCAGGGCCTTCCCGGGACAGCCTTAGGGACGGCAAACAATTCCTGTAGCGCTGCTCCGGTGATTGAGTTGGCCAAGGGGGCCCGAGGCTGAGCGCTAAGAAACCGGTGGTCGGGTTCCGGGGGCTGTGTTTTCACAACTCATCAAACGCCTCATTTGACAGGTTTTTCCGGTGCGATTGGATTTGATGATCCGAGCAGGCGAGTTTTATGAAGCTTGCGAAGCGTTTGCCGAGCGCTGCCGCTGTTGATTGGATCGGAAAATTTGTTCCCCAGGAAGCATCGCAGAGAGAGAGTAAATAAAATGTTACGACCGGCGTTACACCGTGTCCTGGTCGGCCAGACGCAGCGTTTGATTAATGTGAGAAGTGGCCAGAAGTTTGTCGGTGGCAGCAACACCTGGCCGGTGGGATTTTATGAGATCGTCAGGCTAGTGTGCAGTACTTAGCGCGCCTTGGCCGCGTTTGGCTTTGATTGAAGCGACTCGCCGCGGCAAGGGTGATATTTGTTTCGACCGATATTTATAGCCCACCGTCGGAGTAGGTGTGTGTGTAGCACGGTTTGTCATCATCAACTGGCCGGAAATTATTGGTCCGGGCCATAAAAGTTGAAATGTGATTCGCACCGGGGAGGGCCGGGGCTGAAAAGTGCCCCCGAAACGCCGTCCAATCCGTGCGTTTTATGGACCACATGATTTATTGTTCGATCGTTGATTAAAGTTCCATCGGCCGGATCGAAAAAAGGAGAAAAATGTAAACCGAGCACCATCAGTCCCCGGGAACGGCGGGACCGATGATTGCACGAGACGGAACACGTTTTATTATGTATCGATGAATTCTTCCGTAAATTATGCATAATGGGATTGCATGATTGTTGCAACCGCTATTCATCATAAAACAGTGGAAAAAATCGTAGCCAAGAACCGACCCGGCCATCCAAAATCGATTTTCAAATCACAATGGATCATTCCGATAGCGCGGCGGGGCCACACATGAATTCCTGGGAAAGCGGGTGGATAGATAACGGCCCCCCGTTCCTGGGCAGATTCAATTTATGCGATGATAACAGCGCGGGAAGAGGGCGAAGAAATGAATTATGGGGTCCACTTCGGGTTGGTTGATGATGGCTGAAAGGGTGAAAACTCGGGATCATCGCGCGCCCGGCAGTGGAATCGGATCGGACTCTCCGTAATGAATCCCGGGACCAATTGCACTTTGATTGGCGACCCACGCTGCTGCAAGTGCGCAATGGATAGTCCACATTTATGTGGATTATGTGAGAAGAAAGTGCAAATAAATGCGATCAACGGCGGGGATAGGCGATGGTCACTCTGGCCACGCATTGGGATTGCAAAGCAAATATTGGGTTGGGAAAACAGAAATCCATTACTTTCTCGGTAGATGGCTGTAGGGATCGATATCTCGTGAAGTATCGAGCAAACAATATGAAGTTTATGATCGTTATCCAGATATTTCACACACAAAAATCTTTTATTGTACTTTGTTTGTGCTATTCAGTTTGTGAAAAACCCAGGAGCTAAAGATCGACCATAAAACAGTTTTAAACTATTTGCTTAAATAACTCAGTAAGGAACGGCGGCCTAACGTCCAGGAT